>NW_019239868.1:16894-19369 GCF_002742605.1 Olea europaea var. sylvestris
GTAGCGACCGTTTTGGATTGAACTCACCACTTCGTCGTGACGTATGAGGGATTTCGGCCATTTTTCGAAAGAATGAGAAATTCCATATTTGGAATGCTTGGATTGTCGGCGTACGAAGAATTGAGCGTAACTTTTGCACACGGTGTCCGTTTTGGGCCCATAAGTACTTTTTGGAAATGTAGCGACCATTTTGGATTGAACTCACAACTTCATTGTGACGTACGAGGGATTTTGACCATTCTACGAAAGAATGAGCGCTTGTATACTTAGAACGCTTGGAGAGTCGACGGACGAATAATTGAGCGTAACTTTTGCACACGGTGTCCATTTCGGCCCCATAAGAACTCTTTGGAAATGTAGCGACCGTTTTTGATTGCACTCACCACTTCGTCGTGACGTATGAGGGATTTTGACCATTTTTCGAATGAATGCACACTTGCACATTTGGAATGCTTGGATTGTCGGCGTACGAAGAATTGAGCGTAACTTTTGCACAGGGTGTCCACTTTGGGCCCATAAGAACATTTTGGAAATGTAGCGACCGTTTTGGATTGAACTCACCACTTCGTCGTGACGTACGAGGGATTTTGGCCATTTTTCCAAAGAATGAGCAATTCCATATTTGGAATGCTTGGATTGTCGGCGTACGAAGAATTGAGCGTAACTTTTGCACACGATGTCCGTTTTGGGCCCATAAGTACTTTTTGGAAATGTAGCGACCATTTTGGATTGAACTCACAACTTCATCGTGACGTACGAGGGATTTTGACCATTCTACAAAAGAATGAGCACCTGTATACTTAGAACGCTTGGAGAGTCGGCGGACGAATAATTGAGCGTAACTTTTGCACACGGTGTCCATTTCGGGCCCATAAGAACTCTTTGGAAATGTAGCGGCCGTTTTTGATTGCACTCACCACTTCGTCGTGACGTATGAGGGATTTTGACCATTTTTCGAATGAATGCACACTTGCACATTTGGAATGCTTGGATTGTCGGCGTACGAAGAATTGAGCGTAACTTTTGCACACGATGTCCGTTTTGGGCCCATAAGTACTTTCTGGAAATGTAGCGACCGTTTTGGATTGAACTCAAAAATTCGTCGTGACGTACGATGGATTTTGGACATTCTTCGAAAGAATGAGCGCTTGTATATTTAGAACGCTTGGAGAGTCGGCGGACGAAGAATTGAGCGTAACTTTTGCACACGGTGTCCGCTTTGGGCCCATAAGAACATTTTGGAAATGTAGCGACCATTTTTGACTGAACTCACCACTTCATCGTGACGTATGAGGCATTTCGGCCATTTTTCGGAAGAATGAGCACTTGCATATTTGGAACGCTTGGATTGTCGGCGTACGAAGAATTGAGCGTAACTTTTGCACACGATGTCCGTTTTGGGCCCATAAGTACTTTTTGGAAATGTAACGACCGTTTTGGATTGAACTCTCCACTTCATCGTGACATATGAGGGATTTTGGCCATTCTTCTAATGAACGAGCGCTTGCATACTTAGAACGCTTGGAGAGTCGGCGGACGAAGAATTGAGCGTAACTTTTTGCACACGGTGTCCGCTTTGGGCCCGTAAGAACATTTTGGAAATGTAGCGACCATTTTGGATTGAACTCACCACTTCGTCTTGACGTGTGAGGCATTTCGGCCATTTTTTGAAAGAATGAGCACATGCATATTTGGAACGCTTGAATTGTCGGCGTACGAAGAATTGAGAGTAACTTTTGCACACGGTGTTCGTTTTGGGCCCATAAGTACTTTTTGGAAATGTAGCGACCGTTTTGGATTGAACTCACAAATTCGTCATGACGTACGAGGGATTTTGGCCATTCCTCGAAAGAATGAGCGCTTGTATATTTAGAACGCTTGGATTGTCGGTGTACGAAGAATTGAGCGTAACTTTTGCACATGGTGTCCGTTTTAGGCCCATAAGTACTTTTTGGAAATGTAGCGACTGTTTTGAATTGAACTCATAACTTCGTCGTGACGTACAAGGGATTTTGGCCATTCTTCGAAAGGATGAGCGCTTGTATACTTAGAACGCTTGGAGAGTCCGCGGACGAAGAATTGAGCGTAACTTTTGCACACGGTGTCCATTTTGGGCCCATAAGAACTTTTTGAAAATGTAGCGACCGTTTTGGATTGCACTCACCACTTAATCGTGACGTATGAGGCATTTCCGCCATTTTTTGAAAGAATGAGCACTTGCATATTTGGAACGCTTGGATTGTCGGCGTACGAAGAATTGAGCGTAACTTTTGCACAGGGTGTCCGTTTTGGGCCCATAAGAACTTTTTGGAAATGTAGCGACCGTTTTGGATTGCACTCACCACTTCGTCATGACGTATGAGGGATTTTGGTCATTTTTCGAAAGAATGCGCACTTGCACATTTGGAATGCTCGGATTGTCGGCGTACGAAGAATTGAGGGTAACTTTTGCACACGGTGTCCGTTTTGGGCCCA
>NW_019239868.1:25031-76667 GCF_002742605.1 Olea europaea var. sylvestris
TGAGCGTAACTTTTGCACAGGGTGTCCGTTTTGGGCCCATAAGAACTTTTTGGAAATGTAGCGACCGTTTTGGATTGCACTCACCACTTCGTCATGACGTATGAGGGATTTTGGCCATTTTTTGAAAGAATGCGCACTTGCACATTTGGAATGCTTGGATTGTCGGCGTACGAAGAATTGAGCTTAACTTTTGCACACGGTGTCCGTTTTGGGCCCATAAGTACTTTCTGTAAATGTAGCGACCATTTTGGATTGAACTCACAAATTCGTCGTGACGTACGATGGATTTTGGCCATTCTTCGAAACAATGAGCGCTTGTATATTTAGAACGCTTGGAGAGTCGGCCGACGAAGAATTGATAGTAACTTTTGCACACAGTGTCCGTTTTGGGCCCATAAGTACTTTTTTGAAATGTAGCGACCGTTTTGGATTGAACTCACAACTTCGTCGTGACGTACGTGGGATTTTTACCATTTTTTGAAAGAATGAGCGCTTGTATATTTGGAGCGCTTGGATTGTCGGCGTACGAAGAATTGAGCGTAACTTTTGCACACGATGTCCATTTTGGGCCCATAAGTACTTTTTGGAAATGTAACGACCGTTTTGGATTGAACTCACCACTTCATCGTGACGTACGAGGGATTTTGGCCATTCTTCAAATGAACGAGCGCTTGCATACTTAGAACGCTTGGAGAGTCGGTAGACGAAGAATTGAGCATAACTTTTGCACACGGTGTCTGCTTTGGGCCCTTAAGAACATTTTCGAAATGTAGTGACCGTTTTGGATTAAGAACATTTTGGAAATGTAGCGACCGTTTTGGATTAAACTCACCACTTCGTCGTGACGTGTGAGGCATTTCGGCCATTTTTTGAAAGAATGAGCACTTGCAAATTTGGAACGCTTGAATTGTCGGCGTACGAAGAATTGAGCGTAACTTTTGCACACGGTGTTCGTTTTGGGCCCATACGTACTTTTTGGAAATGTAGCGACCGTTTTGGATTGAACTCACAACTCTATCATGACGTACGAGGGATTTTGGCCATTCTTCAAAAGAATGAGCGCTTGTATACTTAGAACGCTTGGAGAGTCGGCGGACGATGAATTGAGCGTAACTTTTGCACACGGTGTCCATTTTGGGCCCATAAGTACTTTTTGGAAATGTAACGACCGTTTTGGATTGAACTCACCACTTCATCGTGACGTACGAGGGATTTTGGCCATTCTTCGAATGAACGAGCGCTTGCATACTTAGAACGCTTGGAGAGTCGATAGACGAAGAATTGAGCGTAACTTTTGCACACGGTGTCCGCTTTGGGCCCATAAGAACATTTTGGAAATGTTGCGACCATTTTGGATTGAACTCACCACTTCGTCGTGACGTATGAGGCATTTTGGCCATTTTTCGAAAGAATGAGCACTTGCATATTTGGAACGCTTGGATTGTCGGTGTACGAAGAATTGAGCGTAACTTTTGCACATGGTGTCCGTTTTAGGCCCATAAGTACTTTTTGGAAATGTAGCGACCGTTTTGGATTGAACTCACAACTTCGTCGTGACCTACGAGGGATTTTGGCCATTCTTCGAAAGAATGAGCGCTTGTATACTTAGAATGCTTGGAGAGTCGGCGGACGAAGAATTGAGCGTAACTTTTGCACACGGTGTCCGCTTTGGGCCCATAAGTACTTTTTGGAAATGTAGGGACTGTTTTGGATTGAACTCACGAATTCGTCGTGACGTTCAAGGGATTTTGGCCATTCTTCGAAGGAATGAGCGCTTGTATATTTAGAATGCTTGGAGTGTCGGTGGACGAAGAATTTAGCTTAACTTTAGCACACGGTGTCCGCTTTGGGCCCATAAGAACATTTTGGAAATGTAGCGACCGTTTTGGATTGAACTCACCACTTCACCATGACGTACGAGGGATTTTGGCCATTCTTTGAAAGAATGAGCGCTTGTATACTTAGAACGCCTGGAGAGTCGGCGGATGAAGAATTGAGCGTAACTTTTGGACACGGTGTCCGCTTTGGGCCCATACGAACATTTTGGAAATGAAGCGATCTTTTTGGATTGAACTCACCACTTCGTCATGACGTATGAGGTATTTCGGCCATTTTTCGAAAGAATGAGCACTTGCATATTTGGAACGCTTGGATTGTCGGCGTACGAAGAATTGAGCGTAACTTTTGCACACGGTGTCCGATTTGGGCCCATAAGTACTTTTTGGAAATGTAGCGACCGTTTTGGATTGAACTCACAAATTCGTCGTGACGTACAAGGGATTTTGGCCATTCCTCGAAAGAATGAGCGCTTGTATATTTAGAACGCTTGGATTGTCGGTGTACGAAGAATTGAGCGTAACTTTTGCACATGGTGTCCGTTTTAGGCCCATAAGTACTTTTTGGAAATGTAGCGACTGTTTTGAATTGAACTCATAACTTCGTCGTGACGTACGAGGGATTTTGGCCATTCTTCGAAAGAATGAGCGCTTGTAAACTTAGAACGCTTGGAGAGTCCGCGGACGAAGAATTGAGCGTAACTTTTGTACACGGTGTCCGTTTTGGGCCCATAAGAATTTTATGAAAATGTAGCGACCGTTTTGGATTGCACTCACCACTTAATCGTGACGTATGAGGCATTTCCGCCATTTTTCGAAAGAATGAGCACTTGCATATTTGGAACGCTTGGATTGTCGGCGTACGAAGAATTGAGCGTAACTTTTGCACACGGTGTCCGCTTTGGGCCCATAAGAACATTTTGGAAATGTAGCGACCGTTTTGGATTGCACTCACCACTTCGTCATGACGTATGAGGGATTTTGGCCATTTTTCGAAAGAATGCGCACTTGCACATTTGGAATGCTTGGATTGTCGGCGTACGAAGAATTGAGCGTAACTTTTGCACACGGTGTCCGTTTTGGGCTCATAAGTACTTTTTGGAAATGTAGCGACCATTTTGGATTGAACTCACAAATTCGTCATGACGTACGAGGGATTTTGGCCATTGTTCGACAGAATGAGCGATTGTATATTTAGAACGCTTGGAGAGTCGGCGGACGAAGAAATGAGCGTAACTTTTGCACACGGTGTCCGCTTTGGGCCCATAAGAAAATTTTGGAAATGTAGCGATCATTTTTGATTGAACTCACCACTTCATCGTGACGTATGAGGCACTTCGGCCATTTTTCTAAAGAATGAGCACTTGCATATTTGGAACGCTTGGATTGTCGTCGTACGAAGAATTGAGCATAACTTTTGCACACGGTGTCCGTTTTGGGCTCATAAGTACTTTTTGGAAATGTAGCGACCGTTTTGGATTGAACTCACAAATTCGTCGTGGCGTACGAGGGATTTTGGCCATTCCTCGAAAGAATGAGCGCTTGTATATTTAGAACGCTTGGATTGTCGATGTACGAAGAATTGAGCGTAACTTTTGCACATGGTGTCCGTTTTAGGCCCATAAGTACTTTTTGGAAATGTAGCGACTGTTTTGAATTGAACTCATAACTTCGTCGTGACGTACAAGGGATTTTGGCCATTCTTCGAAAGAATGAGCGCTTGTATACTTAGAACGCTTGGAGAGTCGGCGGACGAAGAATTGAGCGTAACTTTTGCACATGGTGTCCGTTTTAGGCCCATAAGTACTTTTTGGAAATGTAGCGACTGTTTTGGATTGAACTCACCACTTCGTCGTGACGTACGAGGGATTTTGGCCATTCTTCGAATGAACGAGCGCTTGCATACATAGAACGCTTGGAGAGTCGGCGGACGAAGAATTGAGCGTAACTTTTGCACACGGTGTCCGCTTTTGGCCCATAAGAAGATTTTGGAAATGTAGCGACCATTTTGGATTGAACTCACCAGTTCGTCGTGACGTATGAGGCATTTCGGCCATTTTTTGAAGAATTAGCACTTGCATATTTGGAACGCTTGGAGTGTCGGCGTACGAAAAATTGAGCGTAACTTTTGCACACGGTGTCCGTTTTGGGCCCATAAGTACATTTGCCTGGAGAGTCGGCGGACGAATAATTGAGCGTAACTTTTGCACACGGTGTCCGTTTTGGGCCCATAAGTACTTTTTGGAAATGTGGCGACCGTTTTGGATTGAACTCAAAAACTCGTCATGACGTACGAGGGATTTTGGCCATTCTTCAAAAGAATGAGCGCTTGCATACTTAGAAAGCTTGGAGAGTCGGCGTACGAAGAATTGAGCGTAACTTTTGCACACGGTGTCCGTTTTGGGCCCATAAGTACATTTTGGAAATGTGGCGACCGTTTTGGATTGAACTCACAAATTCGTCGTGACGTACGAGGGATTTTGGCCATTCTTCGAAAGAATGAGCGCTTGTATACATAGAACGCTTGGAGAGTCAGCGAACGAAGAGTTGAGCGTAACTTTTGCACACGGTGTCCGTTTTGGGCCCATTAGAACTTTTTGGAAATGTAGCGACCATTTTGGATTGAACTCACCACTTCGTCGTGACGTATGAGGGATTTCGGCCATTTTTCGAATGAATGAGCAATTGCATATTTGGAATGCTTGGATTGTCGGCGTACGAAGAATTGAGCGTTACTTTTGCACACGGTGTTCGTTTTGGTCCCATAAGTACTTTTTGGAAATGTAGCGACCGTTTTGGATTGAACTCACAACATCGTCGTTAAGTATGAGGGATTTTGGCCATTCTTCGAAAGAATGAGCGCTTGTATACATAGAACGCTTGGAGAGTCAGCGAACGAAGAGTTGAGCGTAACTTTTGCACACGGTGTCCGTTTTGTGCCCATAAGAACTTTTTGGAAATTTAGTGACCGTTTTGGATTGCACTCACCACTTCGTCGTGACGTATGAGGGATTTCGGCCATTTTTCGAAAGAATGAGCACTTGCATATTTGAAACACTAGGATTGTCAGCGTGCGAAGAATTGAGCGTAACTTTTGCACACGGGGTTCGTTTGGGGCCCATAAGTACTTTTTGGAAATGTAGCGACCGTTTTGGATTGAACTCACAAATTTGTCCAGACGTACGAGGGATTTTGGCCGTTCTTCGAAAGAATGAGCGCTTGTATACTTAGAACGCTTGGAGAGTCGGTGGACGAAGAATTGAGCGTAACTTTTGCACACGGTGTCCGCTTTGTGCCCATAAGAACTTTTTGGAAATTTACCGACCGTTTTGGATTGAAATCACCACTTCGTCGCGACGGCATTTCGGCCATTTTTCGAAAGAATGAGCACTTGTATATTTGGAACGCTTGGATTGTTGGCGTACGAAGAATTGAGCGTAACTTTTACACACGTTGTCCGTTTTGGGCCCATAAGTACTTTTTGAAAATGTAGCGAACGTTTTGGATTGAACACACCACTTCATCGTGACGTACGAGGGATTTTGGCCATTGTTCGAAAGAATGAGCACTTGTTACTTAGAACGTTTGGAGAGTCGACGGACGAAGAATTGAGCGTAACTTTTGCACACGGTGTCCGCTTTGGGCCCATAAGTACTTTTTGGAAATGTAGCGACCGTTATGGATTGATCTCACCACTTCGTCGTGACGTATGAGGGATTTTTTCCATTTTTCGAAAGAATGAGCAATTGCATATTTGGAATGCTTGGATTGTCGGCGTACGAAGAATTGAGCGTAACTTTTTCACACGGTGTCCGTTTTGGGCCCATAAGTACTTTTTGGAAATGTAGCGACCGTTTTGGACTGAACTCACAACTTCATCGTGACGTACGAGGGATTTTGGCCATTCTTCGAAAGAATGAGCGCTTGTACACTTAGAACGCTTGGAGAATCGACGGACGAAGAATTGAGCGTAACTTTTGCACACGGTGTCCGTTTTGGGCCCATAAGAACTTTTTGGAAATGTAGCGACCGTTTTGGATTGTACTCACCACTTCGTCGTGACGTATGAGGTATTTTGGCCATTTTTCGAAAGAATGCGCACTTGCACATTTGGAATGCTTGGATTGTCGGCGTACGAAGAATTGAGGGTAACTTTTGCACACGGTGTCCGTTTTGGGCTCATAAGTACTTTTTGGAAATGTAGTGACCATTTTGGATTGAACTCACAAATTCGTCGTGACGTACGAGGGATTTTGGCCATTCTTCGAGAGAATGAGTGCTTGTATATTTAGAACGCTTGGAGAGTCGGCTGACGAAGAAATGAGCGTAAGTTTTGCACACGGTGTCTGCTTTGGGCCCATAAGAACATTTTGGAAATGTAGCGACGATTTTTGACTGAACTCACCACTTCATCGTAACGTATGAGGCACTTCGGCCATTTTTTGAAAGAATGAGCACTTGCATATTTGGAACGCTTGGATTGTCGTCGTACGAAGAATTGAGCGTAACTTTTGCACATGGTGTCCGTTTTGGCCCCATAAGTACTCTTTGGAAATGTAGTGACCGTTTTGGATTGAACTCACCACTTCATCGAGACATACGAGGGATTTTGGCCATTCTTCGAAAGAATGAGCGCTTGTATACTTAGAGCGCTTGGAGAGTCGGCGGAGAAAAAATTGAGCGTAACTTTTGCACACGGTGTCCGTTTTGGGCCCATAAGTACTTTTTGGAAATGTAGCGACCGTTTTGGATTGAACTCACCACTTCATCGTGACGTACGAGGGATTTTGGCCATTCTTCGAATGAACGAGCGCTTGCATACTTAGAACAATTGGAGATTCGACGGACGAAGAATTGAGCGTAACTTTTGCACACGGTGTCCGCTTTTGGCCCATAAGAAGATTTTGGAAATGTAGCGACCGTTATGGATTGAACTCACCAGTTCGTCGTGACGTATGAGGCATTTCGACCATTTTTCGAAAGAATGAGCAATTGCATATTTGGAATGCTTGGATTGTCGGCGTACGAAGAATTGAGCGTAACTTTTTCACACGGTGTCCGTTTTGGGCCCAAAAGTACTTTTTGGAAATGTCGCGACCGTTTTGGACTGAACTCACAACTTCATCCTGACGTATGAGGGATTTTGGCCATTCTTCAAAAGAATGAGCGCTTGTATACTTAGAACGCTTGGAGACTCGGCGAACGAAGAATTGAGCGTAACTTTTGCACACGGTGTCCGTTTTGGGCCCATAAGAACTTTTTGGAAATGTAGCGACCGTTTTGGATTGCACTCACCACTTCGTCGTGACGTATGAGGGATTTTGGCCATTTTTCGAAAGAATGCGCCCTTGCACATTTGGAATGCTTGGATTGTCGGCGTACGAAGAATTGAGGGTAACTTTTGCACACGGTGTCCGTTTTGGGCCCATAAGTACTTTTTGGAAATGTATCGACCGTTTTGGATTGAACTCACAAATTCGTCGTGACGTACGAGGGATTTTGGCCATTCTTCGAGAGAATGTGCTCTTGTATATTTAGAACGCTTGGAGAGTCGGCGGACGAAGAAATGAGCGTAACTTTTGCACACGGTGTCCGCTTTGGGCCCATAAGAACATTTTGGAAATGTAGCGACCATTTTTGATTGAACTCACCACTTCATCGTGAAGTATGAGGCATTTCGGCCATTTTTCGAAAGATTGAGCACTTGCATATTTGGAACGCTTGGATTGTCGTCGTACGAAGAATTGAGCGTAACTTTTGCACACGGTGTCCATTTTGGGCCCATAAGTACTCTTTGGAAATGTAGCGACTGTTTTGGATTGAACTCACAACTTCATCATGACGTACGAGGGATTTCGGCCACTTTTCGAAAGAATGAACAACTGCATATTTGGAATGCTTGGATTGTCGGCGTACGAAGAATTCAGCGTAACGTTTGCACACGGTGTCCGTTTTGGGCCCATAAGTACTTTTTGGAAATTTAGCGACCGTTTTGGATTAAACTCAAAACTTCGTCGTGACGTACGAGGGATTTTGACCATTCTTCGAATGAACGAGCGCTTGCATACTTAGAACGCTTGGAGAGTCGGCGGACGAAGAATTGAGCGTAACTTTTGCACACGGTGTCCGCTTTTGGCCCAGAAGAACATTTTGGAAATGTAGCGACCGTTTTGGATTGAACTCACCACTTCGTCGTGACAAGAGGGATTTTGGCCATTCTTCGAAAGAATGAGCGCTTGTATACTTAGAACGCTTGGAGAGTCGGACAAAAAATGGATCGTAACTTTTGCACACGGTGTCCATTTTAGGCCCATAAGTACTTTTTGGAAATGTAGCGACCGTTTTGGATTGAACTCACAACTTCATCATGACGTACGAGGGATTTCAGCCATTTTTCAAAAGAATGAACAATTGCATATTTGGAATGCGTGGACTGTCGGCGTACAAAGAATTCAGCGTAACTCTTGCACACGGTGTCCGTTTTGGGCTCATAAGTACTTTTTGGAAATGTAGCGACCGTTTTGGATTGAACTCACGACTTCGTCGTGACGTACGAGGGATTTTGGCCATTCTTCGAATGAACGAGCGCTTGCATACTTAGAACAATTGGAGATTCGACGGACGAAGAATTGAGCGTAACTTTTGCACAAGGTGTCCGCTTTTGGCCCATAAGAACATTTTGGAAATGTAGCAACCGTTTTTGATAGAACTCACCACTTCGTCGTGACGTATGAGGCATTTCGGCCATTTTTCGAAAGAATTAGCATTTGCATATTTGGAAAGCTTGGATTGTCGACGTACAAAGAATTGAGCATAACTTTTGCGCACGGTGTCCGTTTTGGGCCCATAAGTACTTTTTGGAAATGTGGCGACCATTTTGGATTGAACTCACAAATTCGTCATGACGTACGAGGGATTTTGGCCATTCTTCAAAAGAATGAGAGCTTGTGTACTTGGAACGCTGGGTGAGTCGGCGGACGAAGAATTGAGCGTAACTTTCGCACACGGTGTCCGTTTTGGGCCCATTAGAACTTTTTGGAAATGTAGCGACCGTTTTGGATTGAACTCACCACTTCGTCATGACGTATGAGGGATTTCGGCCATTTTTCGAATGAATGAGCAATTGCATATTTGGAATGCTTGGATTTTCGGCGTACGAAGAATTGAGCGTTACTTTTGCACACTGTGTTCGTTTTGGGCCCATAAGTACTTTTTGGAAATGTAGCGACCGTTTTGGATTGAACTCACAACATCGTCTTGACGTACGAGAGATTTTGGCCATTCTTTGAAAGAATGAGCGCTTGTATACTTAGAATGCTTGGAGAGTCAGCGGACGAAGAATTGAGCGTAACTTTTGCACACGGTGTCCGTTTTGGGCCCATAAGAACTTTTTGGAAATGTAGCGACCATCTTGGATAACTTTTGCACACGGTGTCCGTTTTGGGCCCATAAGAACTTTTTGGAAATGTAGCGACCGTTTTTGATTGCACTCACCACTTCGTCGTGACGTATGAGGAATTTCGGCCACTTTTCGAATGAATGAGCAATTGCATTTTTGGAATGCTTGGACTGTTGGCGTACGAAGAATTCAGCGTAACTTTTGCAAACGGTGTTCGTTTTGGGCCCATAAGTACTTTTTTGAAATGTAGCGACCGTTTTGGATTGAACACACAACTTCGTCGTGACGTACGAGGGATTTTAGCCATTCTTTGAAAGAATGAGCGCTTGTATACTTAGAACGCTTGGAGAGTCAGCGGACGAAGAATTGAGTGTAACTTTTGCACACGGTGTCCGTTTTGGGCCCATAAGAACTTTTTGGAAATGTAGCGACCGTTTTGGATTGCCATCACCACTTCATCGTGACGTATGAGGGATTTTCGCCATTTTTCGAAAGATGCGCACTTGCACATTTGGAATGCTTGGATTGTCGGCGTACGAAGAATTGAGCGTAACTTTTGCACACGGTGTCCGTTTTAGGCCCGTAAGTACTTTTTGGAAATGTAGCGACCGTTTTGGATTGAACTCACAAATTCATTGTGACGTACGAGGTATTTTGGCTATTCTTCGAATGAACTAGCGCTTGTATACTTAGAACGCTTGGAGAGTCGGTGGACGAAGAATTGAGCGTAACTTTTGCACACGGTGTTCGCTTTTGGCCCATAAGAACATTTTGGAAATGTAGCGACCGTTTTGGATTGAACTCACCAGTTCGTCGTGACGTATGAGGGATTTCGACCATTTTTCGAAAGAATGAGCAATCTTATATTTGGAATGCTCGGATTGTCGGCGTACGAAGAATAGAGCGTAACTTTTTCACACGGTGTCCGTTTTGGGCCCATAAGTACTTTTTGGAAATGTAGCGACCGTTTTGGACTGAACTCACAACTTCATCGTGACGTACATGGGATTTTGGCCATTCTTCGAAAGAATGAGCGCTTGTATACTTAGAACGCTTGGAGAGTCGGCGGACGAAGAATTGAGCGTAACTTTTGTACACGGTGTCCGTTTTGGGCCCATAAGAACTTTTTGGAAGTGTAGGGACCGTTTTGGATTGCACTCACCACTTCGTCATGACGTATGAGGGATTTTGGCCATTTTTCGAAAGAATGCGCACTGGCACATTTGGAATGATTGGATTGTCGGCGTACGAAGAATTGAGGGTAACTTTTGTACAAGATGTCCGTTTTGGGCCCATAAGTACTTTTTGGAAATGTAGCGACCGTTTTGGATTGAACTCACAAATTCGTCGTGACGTATAAGGGATTTCGGCCATTTTTCGAAAGAATGAGCAATCTTATATTTGGAATGCTTGGATTGTCGACGTACGAAAAATAGAGCGTAACTTTTTCACCGGTGTCCGTTTTGGGCCCATAAGTACTTTTTGGAAATGTAGCGACCGTTTTGGACTGAACTCACAACTTCATCGTGACGTACATGGGATTTTGGTCATTCTTCGAAAGAATGAGCGCTTGTATACCTAGAACGCTTGGAGAGCCGGCGGACGAAGAATTGAGCGTAACTTTTGCACACGGTGTCCGTTTTGGGCCCATAAGAACTTTTTGGAAATGTAGGGACCGTTTTGGATTGCACTCACCACTTCGTCGTGACGTATGAGGGATTTTGGCCATTTTTCAAAAGAATGAGCGCTTGTATACTTAGAACGCTTGGAGAGTCCGCGGACGAAGAATTGAGCGTAACTTTTGCACACGGTGTCCGTTTTGGGCCGATAAGAACTTTTTGGAAATGTATCGACCGTTTTGGATTGCACTCACCACTTCGTCGTGACATATGAGGGATGTCGGCCATTTTTCGAACGAATGAGCAATTGCATATTTGGAATGATTGGATTGTCGGCGTACGAAGAATTGAGCGTAACTTTTGCAAACGGTGTTCGTTTTGGGCCCATAAGTACTTTTTGGAAATGTAGCGACCGTTTTGGATTGAACTCACAACTTCGTCGTGACGTATGAGGGATTTTGGCCATTTTTCTAAAGAATGAGCACTCGTATACATAGATCGCTTGGAGTGTCCGCGGACGAAGAATTGTGCGTAACTTTTGCACACGGTGTCCGTTTTAGGCCCATAAGAACTTTTTGGAAATGTAGCGACCGTTTTGGATTGCACTCACCATTTCGTCATGACGTATGAGGGATTTTAGCCATTTTTCGAAATAATGCGCACTTGCATACTTGGAATGCTTGGATTGTTGGCGTACGAAGAATTGAGCGTAACTTTTGCACACGGTGTCCGTTTTGGGCCCATAAGTACTTTTTGGAAATGTAGCGACCGTTTTGGATTGAACTCACAAATTCGTCGTGACGTATGAGGGATTTTGGCCATTCCTCAAAAGAATGAGCGCTTGCATTTTTAGAACGCTTGGAGAGTCGGCGGACGAAGAATTGTGCGTAACTTTTGCACACGGTGTCCGCTTTGGACCCATAAGAACATTTTGGAAATGTAGCGACCGTTTTGGATTGAACTCACCACTTCATCGTGACGTACAAGGGATTTTGGCCATTCTTCGAAAGAATGAGTGCTTGTATACTTATAACGCTTGGAGAGTCGACGGAAGAAGAATTGAGCGTAACTTTTGCACACGGTGTCCGCTTTGGGCCCATAAGAACTTTTTGGAAATGTAGCCACCGTTTTGGATTGAACTCACCACTTCGTCATGACGAATTAGGTATTTCGGCCATTTTTCGAAAGAATGAGCAATTGCATTTTTGGAATGCTTGGATTGTCGGCGTACGAAGAATTGAGCGTAACTTTTGCGCACGGTGTTCTTTTTCGGCTCATGAGTACTTTTTGGAAATGTAGCGACCGTTTTGGATTGAACTCACCACTTCGTCATGACGTACGAGGGATTTTGGCCATTCTTCGAAAGAATGAGTGCTTGTATACTTAGAACGCTTGGAGAGTCTGTAGACGAAGAATTGGGTGTAACTTTTGTACACGGTGTCCGTTTTGGGCCCATAAGTACTTTTTGGAAATGTAGCGACCGTTTTGGATTGAACTCACCACTTCGTCATGACGTACGAGGGATTTTGGCCATTCCGTGAAAGAATGAGCGCTAGCATATTTAGAACGCTCGGAGAGTCGGCAGACGAAGAATTGTGCGTAACTTTTGCACACGGTGTCCGCTTTGGGCCCATAAGAACTTTTTGGAAATGTAGCGACCGTTTTGGATTGAACTCACAAATTCGTCGTGACGTACGAGGGATTTTGGCCATTCTTCAAAAGAATGAGAGCTTGTATACTTAGAACGCTTGGATTGTCGGCGTACAAAGAAATGAGCGTAACTTTTGCACACGGTGTCCGTTTTGGGCCCATAAGTATTTTTTGAAAATGTAGCGACCGTTTTGGACTAAACTCACAAATTCATCGTGACGTACGAGGGATTTTGGCCATTCCGTGAAAGAATGAGCGCTAGCATATTTAGAACGCTCGGAGAGTCGGCAGACGAAGAATTGTGCGTAACTTTTGCACACGGTGTCCGTTTTGGGCCCATAAGTACTTTTTGGAAATGTAGCGACCGTTTTGGACTGAGCTCACAAATTCATCGTGACGTACGAGGGATTTTGGCCATTCCTCGAAAGAATGGGCGCTAGCATATTTAGAACGCTTGGAGAGTCGGCGGACGAAGAATTGAGGGTAACTTTTGCACACGGTGTCCGCTTTGGACCCATAAGAACATTTTGGAAATGTAGCGACCGTTTTGCATTGAACTCACCACTTCATCATGACGTACAAGGGATTTTGACCATTCTTCGAAAGAATGAGCGCTTGTATACTTAGAACGCGTGGAGAGTCGGCGGACGAAGAATTGAGCGTAACTTTTACACACGATGTCCGCTTTGGGCCCATAAGAACTTTTTCGAAACGTAGCGACCGTTTTGGATTGAACTCACCACTTCATTGTGACATATGAGGGATTTCGACCATTTTTCGAAAGAATGAGCAATTGCATATTTGGAATGCTTGGATTGTCGGCGTACGAAGAATTGAGCGTAACTTTTGCACACGGTGTTCGTTTTAGGCCCATAAGTACTTTTTGGAAATGTAGCGACCGTTTTGGATTGAACTCACCACTTCGTCCTGGCGTACGAGGGATTTTGGTCATTCTTCGGAAGAATGAGCGCTTGTATACTTAGAACGCTTGGAGAGTCAGCGGACGAAGAATTGAGCGTAACTTTTGCACACGGTGTCCGTTTTGGGCCCATAAGAACTTTTTGAAAATGTAGCAACCGTTTTGGATTGAACTCACCACTTCGTCGTGACGTATGAGGGATATCGGCCATTTTTCAAAAGAATGAGCAATTGCATATTTGGAATGCTTGGATTGTCGGCGTACGAAGAATTGACCGTAACTTTTGCACACGGTGTTCGTTTTAGGCCCATAAGTACTTTTTGGAAATGTAGCGACCATTTTCGATTGAACTCACTACTTCGTCGTGACGTATGAGGGATTTTGGCCATTCTTCAAAAGAATGAGCGCTTGTATAATTAGAACGCTTGGAGAGTCGGCGGACGAAGAATTGAGCATAACTATTGCACACGGCGTCCGTTTTGGGCCCATAAGAACTTTTTGGAAATGTAGCGACCGTTTTGGATTGCACTCACCACTTCATCGTGACGTATGAGGGATTTTGTCCATTTTTCGAAAGAATGAGCAATTGCATATTTGGAATTCTTGGATTGTCGGCGTACGAAGAATTGAGCATAACTTTTGAACACGGTGTTCATTTTGGGCCCATAAGTACTTTTTGGAAATGTAGCGACCATTTTGGATTGAACTCACCACTTCATCGTGATGTATGAGGGATTTTGGCCATTCTTCGAAACAATGATCGCTTGTATACTTAGAACGCTTAGAGAGTCGGCGGACGAAGAATTGAGCGTAACTTTTGCACACGGTGTCCGTTTTGGGCCCATAAGAACTTTTTGGAAATGTAGCGACCGTTTTGGATTGAACTCACCACTTCTTTGTGACGTATGAGGGATTTTGGCCATTCTTCGAAAGAATGAGCGCTCGTATACTTAGAACGCTTTGATTGTCGGCGTACAAAGAATTGAGCGTAACTTTTGCACACGGTGTCCGTTTTAGGCCCATAAGTACATTTTGGAAATGTATCGACCGTTTTGGATTGAACTCACCACTTCATCATGACGTACGAGGGATTTTGGCCATTCTTCGAAAGAATGAGCGCTTGTTTACTTAGAACGCTTGGAGAGTCGACGGACGAAGAATTGAGCGTAACTTTTGCCCACGGTGTCAGTTTTGCCCCCATAAGAACTTTTTGGAAATGTAGCGACCGTTTTGGATTGCACTCACCAGTTCCTCATGACGTATGAGGGATTTTGGCCATTTTTTGAAAGAATAGGCACTTGCATATTTGGAACACTAGGATTGTCGGCGTACGAAGAATTGAGCGTAACTTTTGCACACGGTGTCCTCTTTGGGCCCATAAGAACATTTTGAAAATGTAGCAACCGTTTTGGATTGAACTCACCACTTCTTCGTGACGTATGAGGCATTTCGGCCATTTTTCGATAGAATTAGCACTTGCATATTTGGAACGCTTGGATTGTCGGCGTACGAAGAACTGAGCGTAACTTTTACACACGGTGTCCTTTTCGGGCCCATAAGTACTCTTTGGAAATGTGGCGACCATTTTGGATTGAACTCACTACTTCGTCGTGACATTCGAGGGATTTTGGCCATTCTTCGAAACAATGAGCGCTTGTATACTTAGAACGCTTGGAGAGTCGGTGGACGAAGAATTGAGCTAACTTTTGCACACGGTGTCCGTTTTGGGCCCATAAGAACTTTTTGGAAATGTATCGACCGTTTTGGATTACACTCACCACTTCGTCATGACCTACAAGGGATTTTTGCCATTTTTCGAAAGAATGCGCACTTGCATATTTGGAACGCTTGGATTGTCGGCGTACGAAAAATTGAACGTAACGTTTGCACACGATGTCCGTTTTGGGCCCATAAGTACATGGAAATGTATCGACCGTTTTGGATTGAACTCACAAATTCATCGTGACGTATGAGGGATTTTGGCCATTCTTCGAAAGAATGAGCGTTTGTATACTTAGAACGCTTGGAGAGTCGGCGGACGAAGAATTGAGCGTAACTTTTGCACACGGTGTCCGCTTTGGGCCCATAAGAACATTTTTGAAATGTAGCGACCGTTTTGGATTGAAGTCACCATTTCATCGTGATTATGAGGCATTTCGGCCATTTTTCGAAAGAATGAGCACTTGCCCATTTGGAACGCTTGGATTGTCGGCGTACGAAGAATTGAGCGTAATTTTTGCACATCGTGTCCGTTTTGGGCCCATAAGTACTTGTTGGAAATGTAGCGACCGTTTTGGATTGAACTCACTACTTCGTCGTGACGTACGAGGGATTTTGTCCATTCTTCGAAAGAATGAGCACTTGTATACTTAGAACACTTGGAGAGTCAACGGACGAAGAATTGAGCGTAACTTTTGCACACGGTGTCCGTTTTGGGCCCATAAGAACTTTTTGGAAATGTAGCGACGGTTTTGGATTGCACTCACCACTTCGTCGTGACATACGAGGGATTTTGGCCATTCTTTGAAAGAATGAGGGATTGTATACTTAGAACGCATGGAGAGTCGGCGGACAAAAAATTGAGCGTAACTTTTGCACACGGTGTCCGTTTTGGGCCCATAATACTTTTTGGAAATGTAGCGACCGTTTTGGATTGAACTCACAACTTCGTCATGACGTACGAGGGATTTCAGCCATTTTTCAAAAGCATGAACAATTGCATATTTAGAATGCATGGATTGTCGGCGTACGAAGAATTCAGCGTAACTTTTGCACACGGTGTCCGTTTTGGGCCCATAAGTACTTTTTGGAAATATAGCGATCGTTTTGCATTGAACTCACATCTTCCTCGTGACGTACGAGGGATTTTGGCCATTCTTCGAATGAACGAGCGCTTGCATACTTAGAATGCTTGGAGAGTTGGCGGACGAAGAATTGAGCGTAACTTTTGCACACGGTGTCCGCTTTTGGCCCATAAGAACATTTTGGAAATGTAGCGACCGTTTTGGACTGAACTCACCACTTCTTCGTGACGTATGAAGCATTTCGGCCATTTTTCGAAAGAATGACCACTTGCATATTTGGAACGCTTCGATTGTCGACGTACGAAAAATTGAGCGTAGCTTTTGCACACGGTGTCGGTTTTGGGCCCGTAATTACTTTTTGGAAATGTAGCGACCGTTTTGGATTGAACTCACCACTTCGTCGTGACATACGAGGGATTTTGGCCATTCTTCGAAAGAATGAGAGCTTGTATACTTAGAACGCTTGGAGAGTCGACGGACAAAAAATTGAGCGTAACTTTTGCACACGGTGTTCATTTTGGGCCCATAAGTACTTTTGGGAAATGTAGCGACCGTTTTGGATTGAACTCACAACTTCGTCATGACGTACGAGGGATTTCAGCCACTTTTTGAAAGAATGAACAACTGCATATTTGGAATGCTTGGATTGTCGGCGTGTGAAGAATTCAGTGTAACGTTTGCACACGGTGTCCGTTTTGGGCCCATAAGTACTTTTTGGAAATGTAGCGACCGTTTTGGATTAAACTCAAAACTTCGTCGTGACGTACGAGGGATTTTGACCATTCTTCGAATGAACGAGCGCTTGCATACTTAGAACGCTTGGAGAGTCGGCGGACGAAGAATTGAGCGTAACTTTTGCACACGGTGTCCGCTTTTGGCCCAGAAGAACATTTTGGAAATGTAGCGACCGTTTTGGATTGAACTCACCACTTCGTCGTGACGTATGAGGTATTTCGGCCATTTTTCGAAAGAATTAGCACATGCATATTTGGAACGCTTGGATTGTTGGCGTACGAAGAATTGAGCGTAACTTTTGCACACGGTGTCCGTTTTGGGCCCATAAGAACTTTTTGGAAATGTAGCGACCGTTTTGGATTAAACTCAAAACTTCGTCGTGACGTACGAGGGATTTTGGCCATTCTTCGAAAGAATGAGCGCTTGTATACTTAGAACGCTTGGAGAGTCCGCGGACGAAGAATTGAGCGTAACTTTTGCGCACGGTGTCCGTTTTGGGCCCATAAGAACTTTTTGGAAATGTAGCGACCGTTTTGGATTGCACTCACCACTTCGTCGTGACGTATGAGGGATTTTGGCCATTTTTCGAAAGAATTCGCCCTTGCACATTTGGAATGCTTGGATTGTCGGCGTACGAAGAATTGAGCTTAATTTTTGCACACGGTGTTCGTTTTGGGCGCATAAGTACTTTTTGGAAATGTAGCGACCGTTTTGGATTGAACTCACAAATTCGTCGTGACGTACGAGGGATTTTGGCCATTCTTCGAGAGAATGTGCTCTTGTATATTTAGAACGCTTGGAGAGTCGGCGGACGAAGAAATGAGCGTAACTTTTGCACACGTTGTCCGCTTTGGGCCCATAAGAACATTTTGGAAATGTAGCGACCATTTTTGATTGAACTCACCACTTCATCGTGAAGTATGAGGCATTTCGGCCTTTTTTCGAAAGATTGAGCACTTGCATATTTGGAACGCTTGGATTGTCGGCGTACGAAGAATTGAGGGTAACTTTTGCACACGGTGTCCGTTTTGGGCCCATAAGTACTCTTTGGAAATGTAGCGATCGTTTTGGATTGAACTCACCACTTCGTCGTGACATACGAGGGATTTTGGCCATTCTTCTAAAGATGAGTGCTTGTATACTTAGAACGCTTGGAGAGTTGGCGGACAAAAAATTGAGCGTAACTTTTGCACACGGTGTCCGTTTTAGGCCCATAAGTACTTTTTGGAAATGTAGCGACCGTTTTGGATTGAACTGACAACTTCATCATGATGTACGAGGGATTTCGGCCATTTTTTGAAAGAATGAAAAATTGCATATTTGGAATACGTGGATTGTCGGCGTACGAAGAATTCAGCGTAACTTTTGCACACGGTGTCCGTTTTGGGCTCATAAGTACTTTTTGGAAATGTGGCGACCGTTTTGGATTGAACTCACGACTTCGTCGTGACGTACGAGGGATTTTGGCCATTCTCGAATGAACGAGCGCTTGCATACTTAGAACAATTGGATATTCGGCGGACGAAGAATTGAGCGTAACTTTTGCACACTGTGTCTACTTTTGGCCCATAAGAACATTTTGGAGATGTAGCAACCGTTTTGGATTGAACTCACCACTTCGTCGTAACGTATGAGGCATTTCGGCCATTTTTCGAAAGAATTAGCACTTGCATATTTGGAAAGCTTGGATTGTCGACGTACGAAGAATTGAGCGTAACTTTTGCGCACGGTGTCCGTTTTGGGCCCATAAGTACTTTTTGGAAATGTGGCGACCGTTTTGGATTGAACTCACAAATTCGTCATGACGTACGAGGGATTTTGGCCATTTCTTCGAAAGAATGAGCGCTTGTATACTTAGAACGCTTGGAGAGTCGGCGGACGAAAAATTGAGCGTAACTTTCGCACACGGTGTCCGTTTTGGGCCCATAAGAACTTGTTGGAAATGTAGCGACCGTTTTGGATTGAACTCACCACTTCGTCGTGACGTATGAGGGATTTCGGCCATTTTTTGAATGAATGAGCAATTGCATATTTGGAATGCTTGGATTGTCGGCGTACGAAGAATTGAGCGTTACTTTTGCACACGGTGTTCGTTTTGGGCCCATAAGTACTTTTTGGAAATGTAGCGACCGTTTTGGATTGAACTCACAAATTCGTTGTGACGTACGAGGCATTTCGGCCATTCTTCGAATGAACAAGCGCTTGTATACTTAGAACGCTTGGAGAGTCGACGGACGAAGAATTGAGCGTAACTTTTGCACACGGTGTCCGTTTTGGGCCCATAAGAACTTTTTGGAAATGTAGGGACCGTTTCGGATTGCACTCACCACTTCGTCGTGACGTATGAGGGATTTTGGCCATTTTTCGAAAGAATGCACACTGGCAAATTTGGAATGCTTGGATTGTCGGTGTACGAAGAATTGATGGTTACGTTTGCACACGGTGTCCGTTTTGGGCCCATAAGTACTTTTTGGAAATGTAGCGACCGTTTTGGATTGAACTCACAATTTCATCGTGACCTATGAGGGATTTTGGCCATTCTTCGAGAGAATGAGCGCTTTTATATTTAGAATGCTCGGCGAGTCGCGGACGAAGAAATAAGCGTAAGTTTTGCACACGGTGTCCGCTTTG
Source organism: Olea europaea var. sylvestris (assembly GCF_002742605.1). Classification (NCBI taxonomy): domain Eukaryota; kingdom Viridiplantae; phylum Streptophyta; class Magnoliopsida; order Lamiales; family Oleaceae; genus Olea; species Olea europaea. Next base: position 44,624 of record NW_019239868.1, read on the forward strand.
GGCCCATAAGAACATTTTTGAAATGTAGCGACCATTTTTTACTGAACTCACCACTTCATCGTGACGTATGAGGCACTTCGGTCATTTTTCGAAAGAATGAGCATTTGCATATTTGGAACGCTTGGATTGTCGGCGTACGAAGAATTGAGCGTAACTTTTGCACACGGTGTCCGTTTTGGGCCCATAAGTACTCTTTGGAAATGTAGCGACCGTTTTGGATTGAACTCACCACTTCGTCGTGACATACGAGGGATTTGGCCATTCTTCTAAAGATGAGCGCTTGTATACTTAGAACGCTTGGAGAGTCGGCGGACAAAAAATTGAGCGTAACTTTTGCACACAGTGTCCGTTTTAGGCCCATAAGTACTTTTTGGAAATGTAGCGACCGTTTTGGATTGAACTAACAACTTCATCATGACGTACGAGGGATTTCAGCCATTTTTCGAAAGAATGAACAATTGCATATTTGGAATACGTGGATTGTCGACGTACGAAGAATTCAACGTAACTTTTGCACACGGTGTCCGTTTTGGGCCCATAAGTACTTTTTGGAAATGTGGCGACCGTTTTGGATTGAACTCACAAATTCGTCATAACGTACTAGGGATTTTGGCCATTCTTCGAAAGAATGAGCGCTTGTATACTTAGAACGCTTGGAGAGTCGGCGGACGAAAAATTGAGCGTAACTTTCGCACACGGTGTCCGTTTTGGGCCTATTAGAACTTTTTGGAAATGTAGCGACCGTTTTGGATTGAACTCACCACTTCGTCGTGACGTATGAGGGATTTCGGCCATTTTTCGAATGAATAAGCAATTACATATTTGGAATGCTTGTATTGTCGGCGTACGAAGAATTGAGCGTTACTTTTGCACACGGTGTTCGTTTCGGGCCCATAAGTACTTTTTGGAAATGTGGCGACCGTTTTGGATTGAACTCATGACATCGTCGTGACGTACGAGAGATTTTGGCCATTCTTCGAAACAATGAGCGCTTGTATACTTAGAATGCTTGGAGAGTCTGCGGACGAAGAATTGAGCGTAACTTTTGCACTCGATGTCCGTTTTGGGCCCATAAGTACTTTTTTGAAATGTAGCGACCATTTTGGATTGAACAAACAACTTCGTCATGACGTACGAGGGATTTTGGCCATTCTTTGAAAGAATGAGCGCTTGTATACTTAGAATGCTTGGAGAGTCTGCGGACGAAGAATTGAGCGTAACTTCTGCACACGGTGTCCGTTTTGGGCCCATAAGAACTTTTTGGAAATGTAGCGACCATTTTGGATTGCATATTTGGAACACTAGGATTGTCGGCGTACGAAGAATTTAGCGTAACTTTTGCACACGGTGTCCTCTTTGGGCCCATAAGAACATTTTGAAAATGTAGCAACCGTTTTGGATTGAACTCACCACTTCTTCGTGACGTATGAGGCATTTCGGCCATTTTTCGATAGAATTAGTACTTGCATATTTGGAACGCTTGGATTGTCGGCGTACGAAGAACTGAGCGTAACTTTTGCACACGGTGTCCTTTTCGGGCCCATAAGTACTCTTTGGAAATGTGGCGACCATTTTGGATTGAACTCACTACTTCGTCGTGACATTCGAGGGATTTTGGCCATTCTTCGAAACAATGAGCGCTTGTATACTTAGAACGCTTGGAGAGTCGGTGGACGAAGAATTGAGCTAACTTTTGCACACGGTGTCCGTTTTGGGCCCATAAGAACTTTTTGGAAATGTATCGACCGTTTTGGATTACACTCACCACTTCGTCATGACCTACAAGGGATTTTTGCCATTTTTCGAAAGAATGCGCACTTGCATATTTGGAACGCTTGGATTGTCGGCGTACGAAAAATTGAACGTAACGTTTGCACACGGTGTCCGTTTTGGGCCCATAAGTACATGGAAATGTATCGACCGTTTTGGATTGAAATCACAAATTCATCGTGACGTATGAGGGATTTTGGCCATTCTTCGAAAGAATGAGCGTTTGTATACTTAGAACGCTTGGAGAGTCGGCGGACGAAGAATTGAGCGTAACTTTTGCACACGGTGTCCGCTTTGGGCCCATAAGAATATTTTTGAAATGTAGCGACCGTTTTGGATTGAAGTCACCATTTCATCGTGATGTATGAGGCATTTCGGCCATTTTTCGAAAGAATGAGCACTTGCACATTTGGAACGCTTGGATTGTCGGCGTACGAAGAATTGAGCGTAATTTTTGCACATCGTGTCCGTTTTGGGCCCATAAGTACTTTTTGGAAATGTAGCGACCGTTTTGGATTGAACTCACTACTTCGTCGTGACGTACGAGGTATTTTGTCCATTCTTCGAAAGAATGAGCACTTGTATACTTAGAACACTTGGAGAGTCGGCGGACGAAGAATTGAGCGTAACTTTTGCACACGATGTCCGTTTTGGGCCCATAAGAACTTTTTGGAAATGTAGCTACGGTTTTGGATTGCACTCACCACTTCGTCGTGACATACGAGGGATTTTGGCCATTCTTTGAAAGAATGAGGGATTGTATACTTAGAACGCATGGAGAGTCGGCGGACAAAAATTTGAGCGTAACTTTTGCACACGGTGTCCGTTTTGGGCCCATAATACTTTTTGGAAATGTAGCGACCGTTTTGGATTGAACTCACAACTTCGTCATGACGTACGAGGGATTTTGGCCATTTTTCAAAAGAATGAACAATTGCATATTTGGAATGCATGGATTGTCGGCGTACGAAGAATTCAGCGTAACTTTTGCACACGGTGTCCGTTTTGGGCCCATAAGTACTTTTTGGAAATATAGCGATCGTTTTGCATTGAACTCACATCTTCCTCGTGACGTACGAGGGATTTTGGCCATTCTTCGAATGAACGAGCGCTTGCATACTTAGAATGCTTGGAGAGTTGGCGGACGAAGAATTGAGCGTAACTTTTGCACACGGTGTCCGCTTTTGGCCCATAAGAACATTTTGGAAATGTAGCGACCGTTTTGGACTGAACTCACCACTTCATCGTGACGTATGAAGCATTTCGGCCATTTTTCGAAAGAATGACCACTTGCATATTTGGAACGCTTCGATTGTCGACGTACGAAAAATTGAGCGTAGCTTTTGCACACGGTGTCCGTTTTGGGCCCGTAATTACTTTTTGGAAATGTAGCGACCGTTTTGGATTGAACTCACCACTTCGTCGTGACATACGAGGGATTTTGGCCATTCTTCAAAAGAATGAGAGCTTGTATACTTAGAACGCTTGGAGAGTCGACGGACAAAAAATTGAGCGTAACTTTTGCACACGGTGTCCATTTTGGGCCCATAAGTACTTTTGGGAAATGTAGCGACCGTTTTGGATTGAACTCACAACTTCATCATGACGTACGAGGGATTTCAGCCACTTTTCGAAAGAATGAACAACTGCATATTTGGAATGCTTGGATTGTCGGCGTGTGAAGAATTCAGAGTAACGTTTGCACACGGTGTCCGTTTTGGGCCCATAAGTACTTTTTGGAAATGTAGCGACCGTTTTGGATTAAACTTAAAACTTCATCGTGACGTACGAGGGATTTTGACCATTCTTCGAATGAACGAGCACTTGCATACTTAGAACGCTCGGAGAGTCGGCGGACGAAGAATTGAGCGTAACTTTTGCACACGGTGTCCGCTTTTGGCCCAGAAGAACATTTTGGAAATGTAGCGAACGTTTTGGATTGAACTCACCACTTCGTCGTGACGTATGAGGTATTTCGGCCATTTTTCGAAAGAATTAGCACATGCATATTTGGAACGCTTGGATTGTCGGCGTACGAAGAATTGAGCGTAACTTTTGCACACGGTGTCCGTTTTGGGCCCATAAGAACTTTTTGGAAATGTAGCGACCGTTTTGGATTGAACTCACCACTTCGTCGTGACGTATGAGGTATTTCGGCCATTTTTCGAAAGAATTAGCACATGCATATTTGGAACGCTTGGATTGTCGGCGTACGAAGAATTGAGCGTAACTTTTGCACACGGTGTCCGTTTTGGGCCCATAAGAACTTTTTGGAAATGTAGCGACCGTTTTGGATTGCACTCACCACTTCGTCGTGAGGTATGAGGGATTTTGGCCATTTTTCGAAAGAATTCACCCTTGCACATTTGGAATGCTTGGATTGCCGGCGTACGAAGAATTGACCGTAACTTTTGCACACGGTGTTCGTTTTGGGCGCATAAGTACTTTTTGGAAATGTAGCGACCGTTTTGGATTGAACTCACAAATTCGTCGTGACGTACGAGGGATTTTGGCCATTCTTCGAGAGAATGTGCTCTTGTATATTTAGAACGCTTGGAGAGTCGGCGGACGAAGAAATGAGCGTAACTTTTGCACACGGTGTCCGCTTTGGGCCCATAAGAACATTTTGGAAACGTAGCGACCATTTTTGATTGAACTCACCACTTCATCGTGAAGTATGAGGCATTTCGACCATTTTTTGAAAAATTGAGCACTTGCATATTTGGAACGCTTGGATTGTCGTCGTACGAAGAATTGAGCGTAACTTTTGCACACAGTGTCCGTTTTGGGCCCATAAGTACTCTTTGGAAATGTAGCGATCGTTTTGGATTGAACTCACCACTTCGTCGTGACATACGAGGGATTTTGGCCATTCTTCTAAAGATGAGCGCTTGTATACTTAGAATGCTTGGAGAGTTGGCGGACAAAAAATTGAGCGTAACTTTTGCACACGGTGTCCGTTTTAGGCCCATAAGTACTTTTTGGAAAGATAGCGACCGTTTTGGATTGAACTGACAACTTCATCATGATGTACGAGGGATTTCGGCCTTTTTTTGAAAGAATGAACAATTGCATATTTGGAATACGTGGATTGTCGGCGTACGAAGAATTCAGCGTAACTTTTGCACACGGTGTCCGTTTTGGGCTCATAAGTACTTTTTGGAAATGTGGCGACCGTTTTGGATTGAACTCACGACTTCGTCGTGACGTACGAGGGATTTTGGCCATTCTCGAATGAACGAGCGCTTGCATAATTAGAACAATTGGAGATTCGGCGGACGAAGAATTGAGCGTAACTTTTGCACGCTGTGTCTGCTTTTGGCCCATAAGAACATTTTGGAAATGTAGCAACCGTTTTGGATTGAACTCACCACTTCGTCGTAACGTATGAGGCATTTCGACCATTTTTTGAAAGAATTAGCACTTGCATATTTGGAAAGCTTGGATTGTCGACGTACGAAGAATTGAGCGTAACTTTTGCGCACGGTGTCTGTTTTGGGCCCATAAGTACTTTTTGGAAATGTGGCGACCGTTTTGGATTGAACTCACAAATTCATCATGACGTACGAGGGATTTTGGCCATTTCTTCGAAAGAATGAGTGCTTGTATACTTAGAACGCTTGGAGAGTCGGCGGACGAAAAATTGAGCGTAACTTTCGCACACGGTGTCCGTTTTGGGCCCATTAGAACTTTTTGGAAATGTAGCGACCGTTTTGGATTGAACTCACCACTTCGTCGTGACGTATGAGGGATTTTGGCCATTTTTCGAATGAATGAGCAATTGCATATTTGGAATGCTTGGATTGTCGGCGTACGAAGAATTGAGCGTTACTTTTGCACACGGTGTTCGTTTTGGGCCCATAAGTACTTTTTGGAAATGTAGCGACCGTTTTGGATTGAACTCACAAATTCATCGTGACGTACGAGGCATTTCGGCCATTCTTCGAATGAACAAGCGCTTGTATACTTAGAACGCTTGGAGAGTCGGCGGACGAAGAATTGAGCGTAACTTTTGCACACGGTGTCCGTTTTGGGCCCATAAGAACTTTTTGGAAATGTAGGGACCGTTTCGTATTGCACTCACCACTTCGTCGTGATGTATGAGGGATTTTGGCCATTTTTCGAAAGAATGCGAACTGGCAAATTTGGAATGCTTGGATTGTCGGCGTACGAAGAATTGATGGTTACTTTTGCACACGGTGTCCGTTTTGGGCCCATAAGTACTTTTTGGAAATGTAGCGACCGTTTTGGATTGAACTCACAATTTCATCGTGACCTATGAGGGATTTTGGCCATTCTTCGAGAGAATGAGCGCTTGTATATTTAGAACGCTTGGCGTGTCGCGGACGAAGAAATAAGCGTAAGTTTTGCACACGGTGTCCGCTTTGGGCCCATAAGAACATTTTTGAAATGTAGCGACCATTTTTTACTGAACTCACCACTTCATCGTGACGTATGAGGCACTTCGGTCATTTGTCAAAAGAATGAGCACTTGCATATTTGGAACGCTTAGATTGTCGGCGTACGAAGAATTGAGCGTAACTTTTGCACACCGTGTCCGTTTTGGGCCCATAAGTACTCTTTGGAAATGTAGCGACCGTTTTGGATTGAACTCACCACTTCGTCGTGACATAAGAGGGATTTTGGCCATTCTTCTAAAGATGAGCGCTTGTATACTTAGAACGCTTGGAGAGTCGGCGGACAAAAAATTGAGCGTAACTTTTGAACACAGTGTCCGTTTTAGGCCCATAAGTACTTTTTGGAAATGTAGCGACCGTTTTGGATTGAACTAACAACTTCATCATGACGTACGAGGGATTTCAGCCATTTTTCGAAAGAATGAACAATTGCATATTTGGAATACGGGGATTGTCGGCGTACGAAGAATTCAGCGTAACTTTTGCACACGGTGTCCGTTTTGGGCCCATAAGTACTTTTTGGAAATGTGGCGACCGTTTTGGATTGAACTCACAAATTCGTCATAACGTACTAGGGATTTTGGCCATTCTTCGAAAGAATGAGCGCTTGTATACTTAGAACGCTTGGAGAGTCGGCGGACGAAAAATTGAGCGTAACTTTCGCACACGGTGTCCGTTTTGGGCCTATTAGAACTTTTTGGAAATGTAGCGACCGTTTTGGATTGAACTCACCACTTCGTCGTGACGTATGAGGGATTTCGGCCATTTTTCGAATGAATGAGCAATTGCATATTTGGAATGCTTGGATTGTCGGCGTACGAAGAATTGAGCGTTACTTTTGCACACGGTGTTCGTTTCGGGCCCATAAGTACTTTTTGGAAATGTAGCGACCGTTTTGGATTGAACTCACGACATCGTCGTGACGTACGAGAGATTTTGGCCATTCTTCGAAAGAATGAGCGCTTGTATACTTAGAACGCTTGGAGAGTCTACGGACGAAGAATTGAGCGTAACTTTTGCACACGATGTCCGTTTTGGGCCCATAAGTACTTTTTTGAAATGTAGCGACCATTTTGGATTGAACAAACAACTTCATCGTGACGTACGAGGGATTTTGGCCATTCTTTGAAAGAATGAGCGCTTGTATACTTAGAATGCTTGGAGAGTCTGCGGACGAAGAATTGAGCGTAACTTTTGCACACGGTGCCCGTTTTGGGCCCATAAGAACTTTTTGGAAATGTAGCGACCATTTTGGATTGCACTCACCACTTCGTCGTGACGTATGAGGGATTTTGGCCATTTTTCGAATGGTGCGCACTTGCACATTTGGAATGCTTGGATTGTCGGCGTACGAAGAATTGAGCGTAACTTTTGCACACGGTGTCCGTTTTAGGCCCATAAGTACTTTTTGGAAATGTAGCGACCGTTTTGGATTGAACTCACCACTTCGTCGTGACGTATGAAGGATTTCGGCCATTTTTCGAATGAATGAGCAATTGCATATTTGGAATGCTTGGATTGTTGGCGTACGAAGAATTGAACGTAACTTTTGCACACGGTGTCCGTTTCGGGCCCATAAGTACTTTTTGGAAATGTAGCGACCGTTTTGGATTGAACTCACCACTTCGTCGTGACGTATGAAGGATTTCGGCCATTTTTCGAATGAATGAGCAATTGCATATTTGGAATGCTTGGATTGTTGGCGTACGAAGAATTGAACGTAACTTTTGCACACGGTGTCCGTTTCGGGCCCATAAGTACTTTTTGGAAATGTAGCGACCGTTTTGGATTGCACTCACCACTTCGTCGTGACGTATGAGGGATTTTGGCCATTTTTCGAACGATGCGCACCGGCACATTTGGAATGCTTGGATTGTCGGTGTACGAAGAATTGAGCGTAACTTTTGCACACGGTGTCCGTTTTAGGCCCATAAGTACTTTTTGGAAATGTAGCGACCGTTTTGGATTGCACTCACCACTTCGTCGTGACGTATGAGGGATTTCGGCCATTCTTCGAGAGAATGAGCGCTTGTATATTTAGAACGCTTGGCGAGTCGCGGACGAAGAAATGAGCGCAACTTTTGCACACGGTGTCCGCTTTGGGCCCATAAGAACATTTTGGAAATGTAGCGACCGTTTTGGATTGCACTCACCACTTCGTCGTGACGTATGAGGGATTTCGGCCATTCTTCGAGAGAATGAGCGCTTGTATATTTAGAACGCTTGGCGAGTCGCGGACGAAGAAATGAGCGCAACTTTTGCACACGGTGTCCGCTTTGGGCCCATAAGAACATTTTGGAAATGTAGCGACCGTTTTGGATTGCACTCACCACTTCGTCGTGACGTATGAGGGATTTCGGCCATTCTTCGAGAGAATGAGCGCTTGTATATTTAGAACGCTTGGCGAGTCGCGGACGAAGAAATGAGCGCAACTTTTGCACACGGTGTCCGCTTTGGGCCCATAAGAACATTTTGGAAATGTAGCGACCGTTTTGGATTGCACTCACCACTTCGTCGTGACGTATGAGGGATTTCGGCCATTCTTCGAGAGAATGAGCGCTTGTATATTTAGAACGCTTGGCGAGTCGCGGACGAAGAAATGAGCGCAACTTTTGCACACGGTGTCCGCTTTGGGCCCATAAGAACATTTTGGAAATGTAGCGACCGTTTTGGATTGCACTCACCACTTCGTCGTGACGTATGAGGGATTTCGGCCATTCTTCGAGAGAATGAGCGCTTGTATATTTAGAACGCTTGGCGAGTCGCGGACGAAGAAATGAGCGCAACTTTTGCACACGGTGTCCGCTTTGGGCCCATAAGAACATTTTGGAAATGTAGCGACCGTTTTGGATTGCACTCACCACTTCGTCGTGACGTATGAGGGATTTTGGCCATTTTTCGAACGATGCGCACCGGCACATTTGGAATGCTTGGATTGTCGGTGTACGAAGAATTGAGCGTAACTTTTGCACACGGTGTCCGTTTCGGGCCCATAAGTACTTTTTGGAAATGTAGCAACCGTTTTGGATTGAACTCACAATTTCGTCGTGACGTATGAGGGATTTCGGCCATTCTTCGAGAGAATGAGCGCTTGTATATTTAGAACGCTTGGCGAGTCGCGGACGAAGAAATGAGCGCAACTTTTGCACACGGTGTCCGCTTTGGGCCCATAAGAACATTTTGGAAATGTAGCGACCATTTTTGACTGAACTACCCACTTCATCGTGACGTATGAGGGATTTCGGCCATTCTTCGAGAGAATGAGCGCTTGTATATTTAGAACGCTTGGCGAGTCGCGGACGAAGAAATGAGCGCAACTTTTGCACACGGTGCCCGTTTTGGGCCCATAAGAACTTTTTGGAAATGTAGCGACCGTTTTGGATTGAACTCACGACATCGTCGTGACGTACGAGAGATTTTGGCCATTCTTCGAAAGAATGAGCGCTTGTATATTTAGAACGCTTGGCGAGTCGCGGACGAAGAAATGAGCGCAACTTTTGCACACGGTGCCCGTTTTGGGCCCATAAGAACATTTTGGAAATGTTAACTTTTGCACACGATGTCCGTTTTGGGCCCATAAGTACTTTTTTGAAATGTAGCGACCATTTTGGATTGAACAAACAACTTCGTCGTGACGTACGAGGGATTTTGGCCATTCCTTGAAAGAATGAGCGCTTGTATACTTAGAATGCTTGGAGAGTCTGCGGACGAAGAATTGAGCGTAACTTTTGCACACGGTGCCCGTTTTGGGCCCATAAGAACTTTTTGGAAATGTAGCGACCATTTTGGATTGCACTCACCACTTCGTCGTGACGTATGAGGGATTTTGGCCATTTTTCGAACGATGCGCACCTGCACATTTGGAATGCTTGGATTGTCGGTGTACGAAGAATTGAGCGTAACTTTTGCACACGGTGTCCGTTTTAGGCCCATAAGTACTTTTTGGAAATGTAGCGACCGTTTTGGACTGAACTCACAACTTCATCGTGACGTACATGGGATTTTGGCCATTCTTCGAAAGAATGAGCGCTTGTATACTTAGTACGCTTGATAAGTACTTTTTGGAAATGTAGCGACCGTTTTGGACTGAACTCACAACTTCATCGTGACGTACATGGGATTTTGGCCATTCTTCGAAAGAATGAGCGCTTGTATACTTAGTACGCTTGATAAGTACTTTTTGGAAATGTAGCGACCGTTTTGGACTGAACTCACAACTTCATCGTGACGTACATGGGATTTTGGCCATTCTTCGAAAGAATGAGCGCTTGTATACTTAGTACGCTTGATAAGTACTTTTTGGAAATGTAGCGACCGTTTTGGACTGAACTCACAACTTCATCGTGACGTACATGGGATTTTGGCCATTCTTCGAAAGAATGAGCGCTTGTATACTTAGTACGCTTGATAAGTACTTTTTGGAAATGTAGCGACCGTTTTGGACTGAACTCACAACTTCATCGTGACGTACATGGGATTTTGGCCATTCTTCGAAAGAATGAGCGCTTGTATACTTAGTACGCTTGATAAGTACTTTTTGGAAATGTAGCAACCGTTTTGGATTGAACTCACAATTTCGTCGTGACGTATGAGGGATTTCGGCCATTCTTCGAGAGAATGAGCGCTTGTATATATAGAACGCTTGGCGAGTCGCGGACGAAGAAATGAGCGTAACTTTTGCACACGGTGTCCGCTTTGGGCCCATAAGAACATTTTGGAAATGTAGCGACCATTTTTGACTGAACTACCCACTTCATCGTGACGTATGAGTCACTTCGGCCATTTTTCGAAAGAATGAGCACTTGCATATTTGGAACGCTTGGATTGTCGGCGTACGAAGAATTGAGCGTAACTTTTGCACACGGTGTCCGTTTTGGGTCCATAAGTACTTTTTGGAAATGTAGCGACCGTTTTGGATTGAACTCACCACGTCGTCGTGACATACGAGGGATTTTGGCCATTCTTCGAAAGAATGAGCGCTTGTATACTTAGAACGCTTGGAGAGTCGACGGACAAAAAATTGAGCGTAACTTTTGCACACGGTGTCGGTTTTGGGCCCATAAGTACTTTTTGGAAAAGTAGCGACCGTTTTGGATTGAACTCACAACTTCATCATGACGTACGAGGGATTTCGGCCATTTTTCAAAAGAATGAACAATTGCATATTTGGAATGCATGGATTGTCGGCGTGTGAAGAATTCAGCGTAACTTTTGCACACGGTGTTCGTTTTGGGCCCATAAGTACTTTTTGGAAATATAGCGACCGTTTTGCATTGAACTCACATCTTCGTCGTAGCGTATGAGGGATTTTGGCCATTCTTCGAATGAATGAGCGCTTGCATACTTAGAACGCTTGGAGAGTCGGTGGAGGAAGAATTGAGAGTAACTTTTGCACACGGTGTCCGCTTTTGGCCCAGAAGAACATTTTGGAAATGTAGCGACCGTTTTGGATTGAACTCACCACTTCGTCGTGACGTATGAGGTATTTCGACCATTTTTCGAAAGAATTAGCACATGCATATTTGGAACGCTTGGATTGTCGGCGTACGAAGAATTGAGTGTAACTTTTGCACACGGTGTCCGTTTTGGGCCCATAAGTACTTTTTGGAAAGGTAGCGACCGTTTTGGATTGAACTCACAAATTCGTCGTGACGTACCAGGGATTTTGGCCATTCTTCGAAAGAATGAGCGCTTGTATACTTAGAACGCTGGGAGAGTCGGCGGATGAAGAATTGATCGTAACTTTTGCACACGGTGTCCGTTTTGGGCCCATTAGAACTTTTTGGAAATGTAGCGACCGTTTTGGATTGAACTCACCACTTCGTCGTGATGTATGTGGGATTTCGTCCATTTTTCGAGAGAATGAGCAATTGGGTATTTGGAATGCTTGGATTGTCGGCGTACGAAGAATTGAGCGTTACTTTTGCACACGGTGTTCGTTTTGGGCCCATAAGTACTTTTTGGAAATATAGCGACCGTTTTGGATTGAACTCACAACTTCATCGTGACGTACGAGGGATTTTAGCCATTCTTCGAAAGAATGAGCACTTGTATACTTAGAACGCTTGGAGAGTCCACGGACGAAGAATTGAACGTAACTTTTGCGCACGGTGTCCGTTTTGGGCCCATAAGAACTTTTTGGAAATGTAGCGACCGTTTTGGATTGGACTCACCACTTTGTCGTGACGTATGAGGGATTTCGGCCATTTTTCGAACGAATGAGCAATTGCATATTTGGAATGCTTGGATTGTCGGCGTACGAAGAATTGAGCGTAACTTTTGCAAACGGTGTTCGTTTTGGGCCCATAAGTACTTTTTGGAAATGTAGCGACCGTTTTGGATTGAACTCACAACTTCGTCGTGACGTACAAGGGATTTTGGCCATTTTTCTAAAGAATGAACACTCGTATACATAGATCACTTGGAGTGTCCGCGGACGCAGAATTGTGCGTAACTTTTGCACACGGTGTCCGTTTTAGGCCCATAAGAACTTTTTGGAAATGTAGCGACCGTTTTGGATTGCACTCACCACTTCGTCGTGACGTATGAGGGATTTTGGCCATTTTTCGAAATAATGCTCACTTGCATACTTGGAACGCTTGGATTGTTGGCGTACGAAGAATTGAGCGTAACTTTTGCACACGGTGTCCGTTTTGGGCCCATAAGTACTTTTTGGAAATGTAGCGACCGTTTTGGATTGAACTCACAAATTCATCGTGACGTACGAGGGATTTTGGCCATTCCTCGAAAGAATGAGCACTTGCATTTTTAGAACGCTTGGAGAGTCGGCGGACGAAGAATTGTGCGTAACTTTTGCACACGGTGTCCGCTTTGGACCCATAAGAACATTTTGGAAATGTAGCGACCGTTTTGGATTGCACTCACCACTTCGTCGTGACGTATGAGGGATTTCGGCCATTTTTCGAAAGAATGAGCACTTGCATATTTAGAACGCTTGGAGAGTCGGCGGCCGAAGAATTGTGCGTAACTTTTGCGCACGGTGTCCGCTTTGGACCCATAAGAACATTTTGGAAATGTAGCGACCGTTTTGGATTGCACTCACCACTTCGTCGTGACGTATGAGGGATTTCGGCCATTTTTCGAAAGAATGAGCAATTGCATATTTGGAATGCTTGGATTGTCGGCGTACGAAGAATTGAGCGTAACTTTTGCGCACGATGTTCGTTTTCGGCTCATGAGTACTTTTTGTAAATGTAGCGACCGTTTTGGATTGAACTCACCACTTCGTCATGACGTACGAGGGATTTTGGCCATTCTTCGAAAGAATGAGTGCTTGTATACTTAGAACGCTTGGAGAGTCTGTAGACGAAGAATTGGGTGTAACTTTTGTACACGGTGTCCGTTTTGGGCCCATAAGTACTTTTTGGAAATGTAGCGACCGTTTTGGATTGAACTAACAACTTCGTCCTGACTTACGAGGGATTTCGGCCATTTTTGAAAGAATGAACAATTGCATATTTAGAATGCTTGGATCGTCGGCGTACGAAGAATAGAGCGTAACTTTTGCGCACGGTGTTCTTTTTCGGCTCATGAGTACTTTTTGGAAATGTAGCGACCGTTTTGAATTGAACTCACCACTTCATCATGACGTACGAGGGATTTTGGCCATTCTTCGAAAGAATGAGTGCTTGTATACTTAGAACGCTTGGAGAGCCTGTAGACGAAGAATTGGGTGTAACTTTTGTACACGGTGTCCGTTTTGGGCCCATAAGTACTTTTTGGAAATGTAGCGACCGTTTTGGATTGAACTAACAACTTCGTCATGACTTACGAGGGATTTCGGCCATTTTTCGAAAGAAAGAACAATTGCATATTTAGAATGCTTGGATTGTCGGCGTACGAAGAATAGAGCGTAACTTTTGCACACTGTGTCCGTTTTGGGCCCATAAGTACTTTTGGGAAATGTAGCGACCGTTTTGGATTGAACTCACAAATTCGTCGTGACGTACGAGGGATTTTGGCCATTCTTCAAAAGAATGAGAGCTTTTATACTTAGAACGCTTGGATTGTCGGCGTACCAAGAAATGAGCGTAACTTTTGCACACGGTGTCCGTTTTGGGCCCATAAGTACTTTTTGGAAATGTAGCGACCGTTTTGGACTAAACTCACAAATTCATCGTGACGTACGAGGGATTTTGGCCATTCCTTGAAAGAATGAGCGCTAGCATATTTAGAACGCTCGGAGAGTCGGCAGACGAAGAATTGAGCGTAACTTTTGCACACGGTGTCCGTTTTGGGCCCATAAGTACTTTTTGGAAATGTAGCGACCGTTTTGGACTGAACTCACAAATTCATCGTAACGTACGAGGGATTTTGGCCATTCCTCGAAAGAATGAGCGCTAGCATATTTAGAACGCTTGGAGAGTCGGCGGACGAAGAATTGTGCGTAACTTTTGCACACGGTGTCCGCTTTGGACCCATAAGAACATTTTGGAAATGTAGCGACCGTTTTGCATTGAACTCACCACTTCATCATGACGTACGAGGGATTTTGGCCATTCTTCGAAAGAATGAGCGCTTGTATACTTAGAACGCTTGGAGAGTCGACGGGCGAAGAATTGAGCGTAACTTTTGCACACGGTGTCCACTTTGGGCCCATAAGAACTTTTTGGAAACGTAGTGACTGTTTTGGATTGAACTCACCACTTCGTTGTGACATATGAGGGATTTCGACCATTTTTGGAAAGAATGAGCAATTGCATATTTGGAATGCTTGGATTGTCGGCGTACGATGAATTGAGCGTAACTTTTGCACACGGTGTTCGTTTTAGGCCCATAAGTACTTTTTGAAAATGTAGCGACCGTTTTGGATTGAACTCACCACTTCGTCCTGGCGTACGAGGGATTTTGGCCATTCTTCAAAAGAATGAGCGCTTGTATACTTAGAACGCTTGGAGAGTCAGCGGACGAAGAATTGAGCGTAACTTTTGCACACGGTGTCCGTTTTGGGCCCATAAGAACTTTTTGAAAATGTAGCGACCGTTTTGGATTGAACTCACCACTTCGTCGTGACGTATGGGGGATATCGGCCATTTTTCAAAAGAATGAGCAGTTGCATATTTGGAATGCTTGGATTGTCGGCGTACGAAGAATTGAGCGTAACTTTTGCACACGGTGTTCGTTTTAGGCCCATAAGCACTTTTTGAAAATGTAGCGACCATTTTCGATTGAACTCACTACTTCGTCGTGACGTATGAGGGATTTTGGCCATTCTTCGAAAGAATGAGCGCTTGTATAACTAGAACGCTTGGAGAGTCGGCGGACGAAGAATTGAGCATAACTATTGCACACGGCGTCCGTTTTGGGCCCAAAAGAACTTTTTTGAAAATGTAGCGACCGTTTTGGATTGCACTCACCACTTCGTCGTGACGTATGAGGGATTTCGGCCATTTTTCGAAAGAATGAGCAATTGCATATTTGGAATGCTTGGATTGTCGGCGTACGAAGAATTGAGCATAACTTTTGCACACGGTGTTCGTTTTGGGCCCATAAGTACTTTTTGGAAATGTAGCGACCATTTTGGATTGAACTCACCACTTCATCGTGATGTATGAGGGATTTTGGCCATTCTTCGAAACAATGATCACTTGTATACTTAGAACGCTTAGAGAGTCGGCGGACGAAGAATTGAGCGTAACTTTTGCACACGGTGTCCGTTTTGGGCCCATAAGAACTTTTTGGAAATGTAGCGACCGTTTTGGATTGAACTCACCACTTCTTCGTGACGTATGAGGGATTTTGGCCATTCTTCGAAAGAATGAGCACTTGTATACTTAGAAAGCTTTGATTGTCGACGTACAAAGAATTGAGCGTAACTTTTGCACACGGTGTCCGTTTTGGGCCCATAAGTACATTTTGGAAATGTATCGACCGTTTTGGATTGAACTCACCACTTCGTCATGACGTACGAGGGATTTTGGCCATTCTTCGAAAGAATGAGCGCTTGTATACTTAGAATGCTTGGAGAGTCGACAGACGAAGAATTGAGCGTAACTTTTGCACACGGTGTCAGTTTTGCGCCCATAAGAACTTTTTGGAAATGTAGCGACCGTTTTGGATTGCACTCACCACTTCCTCGTGACGTATGAGGGATTTTGGCCATTTTTTGAAAGAATAGGCACTTGCATATTTGGAACACTCGGATTGTCGGCGTACGAAGAATTGAGCGTAACTTTTGCACACGGTGTCCGCTTTGGGCCCATAAGAACATTTTGAAAATGTTGCAACCGTTTTGGATTGAACTCACCACTTCTTCGTGACGTATGAGGCATTTCGGCCATTTTTCGAAAGAATTAGCACTTGCATATTTGGAACGCTTGGATTGTCGGCGTACGAAGAACTGAGCGTAACTTTTGCACACGGTGTCCTTTTCGGGCCCATAAGTACTTTTTGGAAATGTGGCGACCATTTTGGATTGAACCCACTACTTCGTCGTGATGTACGAGGGATTTTGGACATTCTTCGAAAGAATGAGCGCTTGTATACTTAGAACGCTTGGAGAGTCGGTGGACGAAGAATTGAGCTAACTTTTGCACACGGTGTCCGTTTTGCTCCCATAAGAACTTTTTGGAAATGTAGCGATCGTTTTGGATTGCACTCACCACTTCCTCGTGACGTATGAGGGATTTCGGCCATTTTTTGAAAGAATGGGCACTTGCATATTTGGAACGCTTGGATTGTCGGCGTACGAAGAATTGAGCGTAACTTTTGCACAGGGTGTCCGCTTTGGGCCCATAAGAACATTTTGGAAATGTAGCGACCGTTTTGGATTGAACTCACCCCTTCTTCGTGACGTATGAAGCATTTCTGCCATTTTTCGAAAGAATTAGCACTTGCATATTTGGAACGCTTGGATTGTCGGCGTACGAAGAATTGAGCGTAACCTTTGCACACGGTGTCCGTTTTGGGCCCACAAGTACTTTTTGGAAATGTAGCGACCATTTTGGATTGAACTCACTACTTCATCGTGACGTACGAGGGATTTTGGCCAATCTTTGAAAGAATGAGCGCTTGTATACTTAGAACGCTTGGAGAGTCGGTGGACGAAGAATTGAGCTAACTTTTGCACACGGTGTCCGTTTTGGGCCCATAAGAACTTTTTGAAATGTATCGACCATTTTGGATTACACTCACCACTTCGTCGTGACCTACAAGGGATTTTTGCCATTTTTTGAAAGAATGCGCACTTGCATATTTGGAACGCTTGGATTGTCGGCGTACGAAAAATTGAACGTAACGTTTGCACACGGTGTCCGTTTTGGGCCCATAAGTACTTGGAAATGTAGCGACCGTTTTGGATTGAACTCACAAATTCATCATGACGTACGAGGGATTTTGGCCATTCTTCGAAAGAATGAGCGTTTGTATACTTAGAATGCTTGGAGAGTCGGCGGACGAAGAATTGAGCGTAACTTTTGCACACGGTGTCCGCTTTGGGCCCATAAGAACATTTTTGAAATGTAGCGATCGTTTTGGATTGAAGTCACCATTTCATCGTGATGTATGAGGCATTTCGGCCATTTTTCGAAAGAATGAGCACTTGCACATTTGGAACGCTTGGATTGTCGGCGTACGAAGAATTGAGAGTAATTTTTGCACATCGTGTCCGTTTTGGGCCCATAAGTACTTTTTGGAAATGTAGCGACCGTTTTGGATTGAACTCACTACTTCGTCGTGACGTACGAGGGATTTTGTCCATTCTTTGAAAGAACGAGCACTTGTATACTTAGAACACTTGGAGAGTCGGCGGACGAAGAATTGAGCGTAACTTTTGCACACGGTGTCCGTTTTGGGCCCATAAGAACTTTTTGGAAATGTAGCGACGGTTTTGGATTGCACTCATCACTTCGTCGTGACATACGAGGGATTTTGGCCATTCTTCGAAAGAATGAGGGCTTGTATACTTAGAACGCATGGAGAGTCGGCGGACAAAAAATTGAGCGTAACTTTTGCACACGGTGTCCGTTTTGGGCCCATAATACTTTTTGGAAATGTAGCGACCATTTTGGATTGAACTCACAACTTCGTCATGATGTACGAGGGATTTCGGCCATTTTTCGAAAGCATGAACAATTGCATATTTGGAATGCATGGATTGTCGGCGTACGAAGAATTCAGCGTAACTTTTGCACACGGTGTCCGTTTTGGGCCCATAAGTACTTTTTGGAAATATAGCGATCGTTTTGCATTGAACTCACATCTTCGTCGTGACGTACGAGGGATTTTGGCCATTCTTCGAATGAACGAGCGCTTGCATACTTAGAACGCTTGGAGAGTCGCCGGACGAAGAATTGAGCGTAACTTTTGCACACGGAGTCCGCTTTTGGCCCATGAGAACATTTTGGAAATGTAGCGACCGTTTTGGACTGAACTCACCACTTTGTCGTGACGTATGAAGCATTTCGGCCATTTTTCGAAAGAATGAGCACTTGCATATTTGGAACGCTTCGATTGTCGACGTACAAAAAATTGAGCGTGGCTTTTGCACACGGTGTCCGTTTTGGGCCCTAATTACTTTTTGGAAATGTAGCGACCGTTTTGGATTGAACTCACCACTTCATCGTGACATACAGGGGATTTTGGCCATTCTTCGAAAGAATGAGAGCTTGTATACTTAGAACGCTTGGAGAGTCGACGGACAAAAAATTGAGCGTAACTTTTGCACACGGTGTCCATTTTGGGCCCATAAGTACTTTTTGGAAATGTAGCGACTGTTTTGGATTGAACTCACAACTTCATCATGACGTATGAGGGATTTCGGCCATGTTTCGAAGGAATGAACAATTGCATATTTGGAATGCTTGGATTGTCGGCTACGAAGAATTCAGCGTAACGTTTGCACACGGTGTCCGTTTTGGGCCCATAAGTACTTTTTGGAAATGTAGCGACCGTTTTGGATTAAACTCAAAACTTCGTCGTGACGTATGAGGGATTTTGACCATTCTTCGAATGAACGAGCGCTTGCATACTTAGAACGCTTGGAGAGTCGGCGGACGAAGAATTGAGCGTAACTTTTGCACACGGTGTCCGCTTTGGGCCCATAAGAACTTTTTGGAAATGTAGCGACCGTTTTGGATTGCACTCACCACTTCGTCGTGACGTATGAGGGATTTCGGCCATTTTTCGAAAGAACGAGCACTTGCATATTTGGAACGCTTGGATTGTCGGTGTTCGAAGAATTGAGCGTAACTTTTGCACACGGTGTCCGCTTTGGGCCCATAAGAACTTTTTGGAAATGTAGCGACCGTTTTGGATTGCACTCACCACTTCGTCGTGACGTATGAGGGATTTCGGCCATTTTTCGAAAGAACGAGCACTTGCATATTTGGAACGCTTGGATTGTCGGTGTTCGAAGAATTGAGCGTAACTTTTGCACACGGTGTCCGTTTTGGGCCCATAAGTACTTTTTGGAAATGTGGCGACCGTTTTGGATTGAACTCACAAATTCATCGTGACGTACGAGGGATTTTGGCCATTCTTCGAGAGAATTTGCTCTTGTATATTTAGAATGCTTGGAGAGTCGGCGGACGAAGAAATGAGCGTAACTTTTGCACACGGTGTCCGCTTTGGGCCCATAAGAACATTTTGGAAACGTAGCGACCATTTTTGATTGAACTAACCACTTCATCGTGAAGTATGAGGCATTTCGGCCATTTTTCGAAAGATTTAGCACTTGCATATTTGGAACGCTTGGATTGTCGTCGTACGAAGAATTGAGCGTAACTTTTGCACACGGTGTCCGTTTTGGGCCCATAAGTACTCTTTGGAAATGTAGCGACCGTTTTGGATTGAACTCACCACTTCGTCATGACATACTAGGGATTTTGGCTACTCTTCTAAAGAATGAGCGCTTGTATACTTAGAACGCTTGGAGAGTCGGCGGGCAAAAAATTGAGCGTAACTTTTTCACACGGTGTCCGTTTTAGGCCCATAAGTACTTTTTGGAAATGTAGCGACCGTTTTGGATTGAACTGACAACTTCATCATGACGTACGAGGGATTTTGGCCATTTTTCGAAAGAATGAACAATTGCATATTTGGAATACGTGGATTGTCGGCGTACGAAGAATTCAGCGTAACTTTTGCACACGGTGTCCGTTTTGGGCTCATAAGTACTTTTTGGAAATGTAGCGACCGTTTTGGATTGAACTCACGACTTCGTCGTGACGTACGAGGAATTTTGGCCATTCTCGAATGAACGACCGCTTGCATACTTAAAACAATTGGAGATTCGGCGGACGAAGAATTGAGCGTAACTTTTGCACACGGTGTCTGCTTTTGGCCCATAAGAACATTTTGGAAATGTAGCAACCGTTTTGGATTGAACTCACCACTTCGTCGTGACGTATGAGGCATTTTGGCCATTTTTCGAAAGAATTAGCACTTGCATATTTGGAAAGCTTGGATTGTCGACGTACGAAGAATTGAGCGTAACTTTTGCGCACGGTGTCCGTTTTGGGCCCATAAGTACTTTTTGGAAATGTGGCGACCGTTTTGGATTGAACTCACAAATTCGTCATGACGTACGAGGGATTTTGGCCATTCTTCGAAAGAATGAGCGCTTGTATACTTAGAATGCTTGGAGAGTCGGCGGACGAAAAATTGAGCGTAACTTTCGCACACGGTGTCCATTTTGGGCCCATTAGAACTTTTTGGAAATGTAGCGACCGTTTTGGATTGAACTCACCACTTCGTCGTGACGTATGAGGGATTTCAGCCATTTTTCGAATGAATGAGCAATTGCATATTTGGAATGCTTGGATTGTCGGCGTACGAAGAATTGAGCGTTACTTTTGCACACGGTGTTCGTTTTGGGCCCATAAGTACTTTTTGGAAATGTAGTGATCGTTTTGGATTGAACTCACGACATCGTCGTGACATACGAGAGATTTTGGCCATTCTTCGAAAGAATGAGCGCTTGTATACTTAGAACGCTTGGAGAGTCTGCGGACGAAGAATTGAGCGTAACTTCTGCACACGATGTCCGTTTTAGGCCCATAAGTACTTTTTTGAAATGTAGCAACCATTTTGGATTGAACAAACAACTTCGTCGTGACGTACGAGGGATTTTGGCCATTCTTCGAAAGAATGAGCGCTTGTATACTTAGAATGCTTGGAGAGTCAGCGGACGAAGAATTGAGCGTAACTTTTGCACACGGTGTTCGTTTGGGGCCCATAAGAACTTTTTGAAAATGTAGCGACCGTTTTGGATTGAACTCACGACATCGTCGTGACGTACGAGAGATTTTGGCCATTCTTCAAAAGAATGAGCGCTTGTATACTTAGAACGCTTGGAGAGTCTGCGGATGAAGAATTGAGCGTAACTTTTGCACACGATGTCCGTTTTGGGCCCATAAGAACTTTTTGGAAATGTAGCGACCGTTTTGGATTGCACTCACCACTTCGTCGTGACGCATGAGAAATTTCGGCAATTTTTCGAATGAATGAGCAATTGCATTTTTGGAATGCTTGGACTATCGGCGTAGGAAGAATTCAGCGTAACTTTTGCACACGATGTTCGTTTTGGGCCCATAAGTACTTTTTTGAAATGTAGCGACTGTTTTGGATTGAACAAACAACTTCGTCGTGACGTACGAGGGATTTTGGCCATTCTTCGAAAGAATGAGCGCTTGTATAAGTACTTTTTGGAAATATAGCGACCGTTTTGGATTGAACTCACAACTTCGTCGTGACGTACAAGGGATTTTGGCCGTTCTTTGAAAGAATGAGCGCTTGTATATTTTGAACGCTTGGAGAGTCGGCGAACGAAGAATTGAGCGTAACTTTCGCACACGGTGTCCTCTTTTGGCCCATAAGAACTTTTTGGAAATGTAGCGACCGTTTTGGGTTGAACTCACCACTTCGTCGTGACGTATGAGGGATTTTGGCCATTTTTCGAAAGAATGAGCACTTTCATATTTGGAACGCTTGGATTGTCGGCGTACGAAGAATTAAGCGTAACTTTTCCACTCGGTGTCTGTTTTGGGCCCATAAGAATTTTTTGGAAATGTAGCGACCGTTTTGGATTGAACTCACCACTTCATTGTGACATATGAGGGATTTCGGCCATTTTTCAAAAGAATGAGCACTTGTATATTTGGGACGCTTGGATTGTTGACGTACGAAGAATTGAGCGTAACTTTTGCACACGGAGTCCGTTTTGGGCCCATAAGAACTTTTTGGAAATGTAGCGATCGTTTTGGACTGAAGTCACCACTTCGTTGTGACGTACGAGGGATTTTGGCCATCCTTCGAATGAATGAGCGATTGTACATTTAGAACGCTCGGAGAGTCGGCGGACGAATAATTGACCGTAACTTTTGCACACGGTGTCCGCTTTGGGCCCATAAGAACATTTTGGAAATGTAGCAACCGTTTTGGATTGAACTCACTACTTCGTCGTGACGTATGAGGCATTTCGACCATTTTTCGAAAGAACGAGCACTTACATAATTGGAACGCTTGGATTCTCGGCGTACTAAGAATTGAGCGTAACTTTTACACACGGTGTCCGTTTTGGGCCCATAAGTACTTTTTGGAAATGTAGTGATCGTTTTGGATTGAACTCACAACTTCGTCATGACGTATGAGAGATTTTGGCCATCTTCGAAAGAATGAGCGCTTATATCTTTAGAACGTTTGGACAGTCGGCAGACAAAGAATTGAGCGTAACTTTTGCACACGGTGTCCGCTTTGGGCCCATAAGAACCATTTGGAAATGTAGCGACCGTTTTGGATTGAACTCACCACTTCGTCGTGACGTATGAGGGATTTCAGCCATTTTTCGAAAGAATGAGCACTTACAAATTTGGAACGCTTGGATCGTCGGCGGATTAAGAATTGAGCGTAACTTTTGCACACAGTGTCAGTTTTGGACCCATAAGTACTTTTTGGAAATATAGCGACCGTTTTGGATTGAACTCACCACTTCGTCGTGACGTACGAGGGATTTTGGCAATTCCTTGAAAGAATGAGCGCTTGTATATTTAGAACGCTTGGAGAGTCGTCGGACGAAGAATTGAGCGTAACTTTTACACACGGTGTCCGTTTTGGGCCCATAAGAACATTTTGGAAATGTAACGACCGTTTTGGATTGCACTCACCACTTCGTTGTGACGTATGAGAGATATCGGCCATTTTTCGAAAGAATGTGCACTTGCATATTTGGAACGCTTGGATTGTCGGCGTACGAAGAATTGAGCATAACTTTTGCACACGGTGTCCGTTTTGGGCCCATAAGTACTTTTTGGAAATGTAGCGACCGTTTTGGATTGAACTCACAACTTCATCTTGACGTACGAGGGATTTTGGCCATTCTTCAAAAGAATGAGCGCTTGTATATTTAGAACGCTTGGAGAGTCGGCGGACGAAGAATTGAGCGTAACTTTTGCACACGGTGTCCATTTTGGGCCCATAAGTACTTTTTCGAAATGTAGCGACCGTTTTGGATTGAACTCACAACTTCATCTTGACGTACGAGGGATTTTGGCCATTCTTCAAAAGAATGAGCGCTTGTATATTTAGAACGCTTGGAGAGTCGGCGGACGAAGTATTGAGCGTAACTTTTGCACACTGTGTCCGTTTTGGGCCCATAAGATATTTTTGGAAATGTAGCGACCATTTTAGATTGAACTCACCACTTCGTCATGACGTATGAGGGATTTCGGCCATTTTTCGAAAGAATGAGCACTTTCATATTTGGAACGCTTGGATTGTCGGTGTACGAAGAATTGAGCGTAACTTTTACACACGGAGTCCGTTTTGGGCCCATAAGTACTTTTTGGAAATGTACCGACCGTTTTGGGTTTAAATCACCACTACGTCGTGACGTACGAGGGATTTTGGCCATTCTTCGAAAGAATGAGCGATTGTATATTTAGAATGCTTGGAGAGTCGGCGGACGAAGAATTAAGCGTAACTTTCGCACACGGTGTCCGCTTTTGGCCCATAAGAACTTTTTGGAAATGTATCGACCGTTTTGGATTGAACTCACCACTTCATCGCGACCTTTTAGGGATTTCGACCATTTTTTGAAAGAATGAGCACTTGCATATTGGGAACGCTTGGATTGTCGGCGTGCGAAGAATTGAGCGTAACTTTTGCACACGGAGTCCGTTTTGGGCCCATAAGTACTTTTTGGAAATGTAGCGATCGTTTTGGATTGAACTCACCACTTCATCGTGACGTACGTGGGATTTTGGCCATTCTTTGAATGAATGAAAACTTGTACACGTACGAAGAATTAAGCGTAACTTTCGCACACGGAGTCCGTTTTGGGCCCATAAGTACTTTTTGGAAATGTAGCGATCGTTTTGGATTGAACTCACAACTTCGTCGTGACGTACAAAGGATTTTGGCCGTTCCTTGAAAGAATGAGCGCTTGTATATTTAGAACGCTTGGAGAGTCGGCGGACGAAGAATTGAGCGTAACTTTCGTACACGGTGTCCTCTTTTGGCCCATAAGAACTTTTTGGAAATGTAGCGACCGTTTTGGGTTGAACTCACCACTTCGTCGTGACGTATGAGGGATTTTGGCCATTTTTCGAAAGAATGAGCACTTGCATATTTGGAACGCTTGGATTGTCGGCGTACGAAGAATTAAGCGTAACTTTTCCACTCGGTGTCCGTTTCGGGCCCATAAGAACTTTTTGGAAATGTAGCGACCGTTTTGGATTGAACTCACCACTTCGTCGTGACATATGAGGGATTTCGGCCATTTTTCGAAAGAATGAGCACTTGCATATTTGGGACGCTTGGATTGTTGACGTACGAAGAATTGAGCGTAACTTTTGCACACGGAGTCCGTTTTGGGCCCATAAGAACTTTTTGGAAATGTAGCGATAGTTTTGGACTGAACTCACCACTTCGTCGTGACGTACGAGGGATTTTGGCCATCCTTCGAATGAATGAGCGCTTGTATATTTAGAACGCTCGGAGAGTCGGCGGACGAATAATTGAGCGTAACTTTTGCACACGGTGTCCGCTTTGGGCCCATAAGAACATTTTGGAAATGTTCCGACCGTTTTGGATTGAACTCACTACTTCGTCGCCACGTATGAGGCATTTCGGCCATTTTTCGAAAGAATGAGCACTTGCATAATTGGAACGCTTGGATTGTCGGCGTACGAAGAATTGAGCGTAACTTTTACACACGGTGTCCGTTTTGGGCCCATAAGTACTCTTTGGAAATGTAGCGACCGTTTTGGATTGAACTCACCACTTCATCGTGACGTACGAGGGATTTTGGCCATTCTTCGAAAGAATCTGCGCTTGTATATTTAGAACGTTTGGACAGTTGACAGACGTAGAATTGAGCGTAACTTTTGCACACGGTGTCCACTTTGGGCCCATAAATACTTATTGGAAATGTAGCGACCGTTTTGGATTGAACTCACCACTTCGTCGTGACGTATGAGGGATTTCAGCCATTTTTCGAAAGAATGAGCACTTGCAAATTTGGAATGCTTGGATCGTCGGTGGATTAAGAATTGAGCGTAACTTTTGCACACAGTGTCCATTTTGGACCCATAAGTACTTTTTAGAAATATAGCGACCGTTTTGGATTGAACTCACCACTTCGTCGTGACGTACAAGGGATTTTGGCAATTCCTCAAAAGAATGAGCGCTTGTATATTTAGAACGCTTGGAGAGTCGGCGGACGAAGGATTGAGCGTAACTTTTGCTCACGGTGTCCATTTTGGGCCCATAAGAACATTTTGGAAATGTAGCGACCGTTTTTGATTGCACTCACCACTTCGTCGTGACGTATGAGGGATATTGGCCATTTTTTGAAAGAATGAGCACTTGCATATTTGGAACGCTTGGATTGTCGGCGTACGAAGAATTGAGCATAACTTTTGCACACGGTGTCCGTTTTGGGCCCATAAGTACTTTTTGAAAATGTAGCGACCCATTTGGATTGAACTCACCACTTCGTCGTGACGTATGAGGGATTTTGGCCATTTTTCGAAATAATGAACACTTGTGTATTTGCAATACTTGGATTGTCGACGTGCGAAGAATTGAGCGTAACTTTTGCACACGGAGTCAGTTTTAGGCCCATAAGAACTTTTTGGAAATGTAGCGATAGTTTTGGACTGAACTCACCACTTCGTCGTGACGTACGAGGGATTTTGGCCATCCTTCGAATGAATGAGCGCTTGTATATTTAGAACGCTCGGAGAGTCGGCGGACGAATAATTGAGCGTAACTTTTGCACACGGTGTCCGCTTTGGGCCCATAAGAACATTTTGGAAATGTTCCGACCGTTTTGGATTGAACTCACTACTTCGTCGCCACGTATGAGGCATTTCATCCATTTTTCGAAAGAATGAGCACTTGCATAATTGGAACGCTTGGATTGTCGGAGTACGAAGAATTGAGCGTAACTTTTACACACGGTGTCCGTTTTGGGCCCATAAGTACTCTTTGGAAATGTAGCGACCGTTTTGGATTGCACTCACCACTTCGTCGTGACGTCCGAGGGATTTTGGCCATCCTTCGAATGAATGAGCGCTTGTATATTTAGAACGTTTGGACAGTCGGCAGACGTAGAATTGAGCGTAACTTTTACACACGGTGTCCGTTTTGGGCCCATAAGAACATTTTGGAAATGTTCCGACCGTTTTGGATTGAACTCACCACTTCATCGTGACGTACGAGGGATTTTGACCATCCTTCGAATGAATGAGCGCTTGTATATTTAGAACGTTTGGACAGTCGGCAGACGTAGAATTGAGCGTAACTTTTACACACGGTGTCCGTTTTGGGCCCATAAGAACATTTTGGAAATGTTCCGACCGTTTTGGATTGAACTCACCACTTCATCGTGACGTACGAGGGATTTTGACCATCCTTCGAATGAATGAGCGCTTGTATATTTAGAACGTTTGGACAGTCGGCAGACGTAGAATTGAGCGTAACTTTTACACACGGTGTCCGTTTTGGGCCCATAAGAACATTTTGGAAATGTAGCGACCGTTTTGGATTGCACTCACCACTTCGTCGTGACGTATGAGGGATTTTGGCCATTTTTCGAAATAATGAGCACTTGTGTATTTGCAATACTTGGATTGTCGACGTGCGAAGAATTGAGCGTAACTTTTGCACACGGAGTCAGTTTTAGGCCCATAAGAACTTTTTGGAAATGTAGCGATAGTTTTGGACTGAACTCACCACTTCGTCGTGACGTACGAGGGATTTTGACCATCCTTCGAATGAATGAGCTCTTGTATATTTAGAACGCTCGGAGAGTCGGCGGACGAATAATTGAGCGTAACTTTTGCGCACGGTGTCCGCTTTGGGCCCATAAGAACATTTTGGAAATGTTCCGACCATTTTGGATTGAACTCACTACTTCGTCGCCACGTATGAGGCATTTCGGCCATTTTTCGAAAGAATGAGCACTTGCATAATTGGAACGCTTGGATTGTCGGCGTACGAAGAATTGAGCGTAACTTTTACACACGGTGTCCGTTTTGGGCCCATAAGTACTCTTTGGAAATGTAGCGACCGTTTTGGATTGAACTCACAACTTCGTCGTGACGTACGAGGGATTTTGGCCATTCTTCGAAAGAATCAGCGCTTGTATATTTAGAACGTTTGGACAGTCGGCAGACGTAGAATTGAGCGTAACTTTTGCACACGGTGTCCACTTTGGGCCCATAAATACTTTTTGGAAATGTAGCGACCGTTTTGGATTGAACTCACCACTTCGTCGTGACGTATGAGGGATTTCAGCCATTTTTCGAAAGAATGAGCACTTGCAAATTTGGAACGCTTGGATCGTCGGCGGATTAAGAATTGAGCGTAACTTTTGCACACAGTGTCCATTTTGGACCCATAAGTACTTTTTGGAAATATAGCGACCGTTTTGGATTGAACTCACCACTTCGTCGTGACGTATGAGGGATTTCAGCCATTTTTCGAAAGAATGAGCACTTGCAAATTTGGAACGCTTGGATCGTCGGCGGATTAAGAATTGAGCGTAACTTTTGCACACAGTGTCCATTTTGGACCCATAAGTACTTTTTGGAAATATAGCGACCGTTTTGGATTGAACTCACCACTTCGTCGTGACGTATGAGGGATTTCAGCCATTTTTCGAAAGAATGAGCACTTGCAAATTTGGAACGCTTGGATCGTCGGCGGATTAAGAATTGAGCGTAACTTTTGCACACAGTGTCCATTTTGGACCCATAAGTACTTTTTGGAAATATAGCGA
The DNA here is from genome assembly GCF_002742605.1 of Olea europaea var. sylvestris. Classification (NCBI taxonomy): domain Eukaryota; kingdom Viridiplantae; phylum Streptophyta; class Magnoliopsida; order Lamiales; family Oleaceae; genus Olea; species Olea europaea. The sequence goes on from NW_019239868.1 coordinate 73,055, forward strand.
CCGTTTTGGATTGAACTCACCACTTCATCGTGACGTACGAGGGATTTTGGCAATTCCTCAAAAGAATGATCGCTTGTATATTTAGAACGCTTGGAGAGTCGGCGGACGAAGGATTGAGCGTAACTTTTGCTCACGGTGTCCGTTTTGGGCCCATAAGAACATTTTGGAAATGTAGCGACCGTTTTGGATTGCACTCACCACTTCGTCGTGACGTATGGGGGATATTGGCCATTTTTCGAAAGAATGAGCACTTGCATATTTGGAACGCTTGGATTGTCGGCGTACGAAGAATTGAGCATAACTTTTGCACACGGTGTCCGTTTTGGGCCCATAAGTACTTTTTGGAAATGTAGCGACCCATTTGGATTGAACTCACCACTTCGTCGTGACGTATGAGGGATTTTGGCCATTTTTCGAAATAATGAACACTGGCGTATTTGCAATACTTGGATTGTCGACGTGCGAAGAATTGAGCGTAACTTTTGCACACGGTGTCCATTTTGGGCCCATAAGTACTTTTTGGAAATGTAGCGACCATTTTGGATTGAACTCACAACTTCGTCGTGACGTACGAGGGATTTTTGCCATTCTTCGAAAGAATGAGCGCTTGTATATTTAGAATGCTTGGAGAGTCGGCGGACGAAGTATTGAGCGTAACTTTTGCACACGGTGTCCATTTTGGGCCCATAAGATATTTTTGGAAATGTAACGACCGTTTTAGATTGAACTCACCACTTCGTCGTGACGTATGAGGGATTTCGGCCGTTTTTTGAAAGAATTAGCACTTCCATATTTGGAACGCTTGGATTGTCAGTGTACCAAGAATTGAGCGTAACTTTTACACACGGGGTCTGTTTTGGGCCCATAAGTACTTTTTGGAAATGTACCGACCGTTTTGGATTTAACTCACCACTATGTCGTGACGTACGAGGGATTTTGGCCATTCTTCGGAAGAATGAGCGCTTGCATATTTAGAACGTTTGGAGAGTCGGCGTACAAAGAATTAAGCGTAACTTTTGCACACGGAGTCCGTTATGGGCCCATAAGTACTTTTTGAAAATGTAGCGACCATTTTGGATTGAACTCACAACTTTGGCGTGACGTACAAGGGATTTTGGTCATTCCTCGAGAGAATGAGCGCTTGTATATTTAGAACGCTTGGAGAGTCGGCGGGTGCTTAACTTTCGCACACGGTGTCCTCTTTTGGCCCATAAGAACTTTTTGGAAATGTAGCGAACGTTTTGGATTGAACTCACCACTTCGTCATGACGTATGAGGGATTTCAGCCATTTTTCGATAGAATGAGCACTTACAAATTTGGAACGCTTGGATCGTCGACGGATTAAGAATTGAGCGTAACTTTTGCACACAGTGTCCGTTTTGGACCCATAAGTACTTTTTGGAAATATAGCGACCGTTTTGGATTGAACTCACCACTTCGTATTGACGTACGAGGGATTTTGGCAATTCCTCGAAAGAATGAGCGCTTGTATATTTAGAACGCTTGGAGAGTCGGTGGACGAAGAATTGAGCGTAACTTTTGCACACGATGTCCGTTTTGGGCCCAAAAGAACATTTTGGAAATGTAGCGACCGTTTTGGATTGCACTCACCACTTCGTCGTGACGTATGAGGGATTTCGGCCATTTTTCAAAACAATGAGCACTTGCATATTTGGAACGCTTGGATTGTCGACGTAGGAAGAATTGAGCATAACTTTTGCACACGGTGTCCGTTTTGGGCCCATAAGTACTTTCTGGAAATGTAGCGACCGTTTTGGATTGAACTCACCGCTTCGTCATGACGTATGAGGGATTTTGGCCATTTTTCGAAAGAATGAGCACTCGTGTATTTGGTATGCTTGGATTGTCGACGTGCGAAGAATTGAGCGTAACTTTTGCACACGGGGTCCATTTTGGGCCCATAAGTACTTTTTGGAAATGTAGCGACCATTTTGGATTGAACTCACAACTTCATCGTGACGTAGAAGGGATTTTGTCCGTTCTTTGAAAGAATGAGCGCTTGTATATTTAGAACGCTTGGAGAGTCGACGGACGAAGAATTGAGCGTAACTTTCGCACACGGTGTCCGCTTATGGCCCATAAGAACTTTTTGGAAATGTAGCGACCTTTTTTGATTGAACTCACCACTTCGTCGTGACGTATGAGGGATTTCGGCCATTTTTTGAAAGAATGAGCACTTGCATATTTGGAACGCTTGGATTGTCGACGTACGAAGAATTAAGCGTAACTTTTCCACTCGGTGTCCGTTTTGGTCCCATAAGAACTTTTTGGAAATGTAGCGATCGTTTTGGATTGAACTCACTACTTCGTCATGACGTATGAGGCATTTCGGCCATTTTTCGAAAGAATGAGCACTTGCATAATTGGAACGCTTGGATTGTCAGCGTACGAAGAATTGAGCGTAACTTTTACACACGGTGTCCGTTTTGGGCCCATAAGTACTTTTTGGAAATATAGCGACCGTTTTGGATTGAACTCACAACTTCGTCGTGACGTCCGAGGGATTTTGGCCATTCTTCGAAAGAATCAGCGCTTGTATATTTAGAACGTTTGGACTGTCGGCAGACGAAGATTTGAGCGTAACTTTTGCACACGGTGTCCGCTTTGGGCCCATAAGAACTTTTTGGAAATGTAGCGACCATTTTGGATTGAACTCACCACTTCGTCGTAACGTATGAGGGATTTCAGCCATTTTTCGATAGAATGAGCACTTACAAATTTGGAACGCTTGGATCGTCGGCGGATTAAGAATTGAGCGTAACTTTTGCACACAGTGTCCGTTTTGGACCCATAAGTACTTTTTGGAAATATAGCGACCGTTTTTGCACACAGTGTCCGTTTTGGACCCATAAGTACTTTTTGGAAATATAGCGACCGTTTTGGATTGAACTCACCACTTCATCGTGACGTACGAGGGATTTTGGCAATTCCTCGAAAGAATGAGCGCTTTGTATATTTAGAACGCTTGGAGAGTCGGCGGACGAAGAATTGAGTGTAACTTTTGCACACGGTGTCCGTTTTGGGCCCATAAGAACATTTTGGAAATGTAGCGACCGTTTTGGATTGCACTCACCACTTCGTCGTGACGTATGAGGGATTTCGGCCATTTTTCGAAAGAATGAGCACTTACATATTTGGAACGCTTGGATTGTCGACGTAGGAAGAATTGAGTATAACTTTTGCACACGGTGTCCGTTTTGGGCCCATAAGTACTTTCTGGAAATGTAGCGACCGTTTTGGATTGAACTCACTGCTTCGTCATGACGTACGAGGGATTTTGGCCATTTTTCGAAAGAATGAGCACTTTTGTATTTGGAATGCTTGGATTGTCGGCGTGCGAAGATTTGAGCGTAACTTTTGCACACGGTGTCCATTTTGTGCCCGTAAGTCCTTTTTGGAAATGTGGCGACCGTTTTGGATTGAACTCACAACTTTATCGTGAAGTATGAGGGATTTCGGCCATTTTTCGAAAGAATGAGCACTTGCTTATTTGGAACGCTAGGATTGTCGGCATACGAGGAATTGAGCGTAACTTTTGCACACGGTGTCCGTTTTGGGCCCATAAGTACTATTTGGAAATGTAGCGACCGT
>NW_019239868.1:83710-86411 GCF_002742605.1 Olea europaea var. sylvestris
ACTCCCTTTCTAGTTAATTGTGTTAGTGGACCAGCTATCTTAGAAAATCTTTCAATAAATCTCCGGTAATAGCCAGCCAGACCCAAGAAACTACGAACTTCGCCTACATTGGTTGGTCTAGACCAATTTGTTACAGCTCCAACTTTAGCTGGGTCTACCTCAATTCCTTGAGCAGTGACCACATGACCAAGGAAGTCAATACGATCCAGCCAGAATTCACATTTTTTAAATTTAGCATACAACTTCTCCTTTCGAAGATATTCAATACCACTCTCAACTGTTCTTCATGTTGCTGTTTATCCTTTGAGTATACCAATATATCGTCAATGAAGACTATAACGAATTGATCTAGATATGGATGAAAAACTCGGTTCATCAAGTCCATAAACACAGCTGGTGCATTGGTTAAACCAAATGGCATCACCGTAAACTCGTAGTGCCCATACCGTGTTCTAAACGCCGTTTTAGGAATATCACAATCCTTTATCTTGAGTTGGTGATAACCTGATCTCAAATCTATTTTTAAGAACACCTTTGCACCCTTCAATTGATCAAAAAGATCCTCTATCCTTGGGAGTGGATATTTGTTCTTTATAGTCAAATGATTAATATCTCTATAATCAATACACATCCTCATTGACCCATCTTTCTTTTTAACAAACAATACCGGCGCTCCCCATGGGGATACACTTGGCCGGATGAAACCCTTATCCAATAATTCCTGTAGTTGTATCTTCAACTCCTGTAATTCTTTTGGTGCCATCTTGTAAGGAGCCTTAGATATTGGCTGCCCCAGGGGTCAAGTCAATTGTGAACTTTACTTGTCTATCAGGCGGTATACCAGGTAAATCCTCAGGAAAAACATCCAAAAACTCATTAACTACTAGTACATCTTCTATTTTTCTTTCGGTTTGGGGCTTACTAATTATATTCAATAGAAATCCTTGACAAGTATTCTTTCTCAACATCTTTTGTGCTTTCATTGCAGATACCAATCGAGGTAGGGTCCCAATTTTTGTTCCAAAGAATCGAAAATTTTTTTCTCCAGGTTTTTGAAATAAAACTTCCTTCTTATGGCATAAGATGGTTGCATAATTTCTACCCAACCAGTCCATACCCAAAATTACATCAAAGTCTTTCATCCTCAAAAGGTACAAATCTGCATTTAGTACTTTTCCTTCGATCTCTAACTTAACATCTTTAACCATTTGATTGGTATTAACCACTTCGCCTGAGGGTGTATTAACTTCTAAAATGTCATTCATTTTTACGAATTCACGCCCAATCTTATCCATGAAAATTGTAGAAATAAATGAATGAGTGGATCCAGAATCCATAAGGACAATAGCAGGTACGTCAGATACTGGTAACATACCTGTTATTACGTCTGTGTTCTGATCCTCCTTTTCTCCTGTCAAAGCAAATACTCTGGCCTTTCCCTTCTTAAGTTGGTCACCTTCTCTCTTCTCTGGACATTCTTTGAGGAAATGACCACTCTTACCACAAATGTAGCATACTCCCTTTCCTTGAAGACATTCACCCAAGTGTCACTTATTGCAATTGGAGCATTGAGGAAAAGTTTTATTTGAGTCTGACCCAAACTTTCCTTTCTTATTCTGGTTCTTACCTTTCTCCTTATCATGACCTTGCCACTTTCTCTTTATAGACGACTCGGTGCTGGGTTGGGTTTTCTTTTCCAGTCCTAAACCATTAGAGATTGCTTGTGCTCGACGCACAACCTCTGCATAAGTAGTATACTGCTGGGCTGCCATGATTCCCTTGATCTCTGGCCTTAACCCCATCTCAAACCTTTTAGCCTTTGTCAGCTCAGTGTTCACCATATGCGGTGCATACCTAGAAAGTCGTTCAAATTTTCTTTCATACTCCCCAAGTGGCAAATTTCCTTGCGTGAGCTAGAGAAATTCTACCTCCTTTTGATCTTTCAGTGACTGGGGAAAATATTTACCCATCAGCGACTCCTTGAACTGGTTCAAAGTGAGGTTACGTTGTTGTTCTGTAGTTCTAGTACGTGTTTCAGACTCCCACCAATGTCCAGCATCATCAGTCAACATAAACTTTGCACAAGAAACCTTTTGAGTATCATTGCAGTTCATGTGCTCGAAGATCCCTTCAAGTCTTCTCAGCGACTCCTCAGCTGCGAAAGGATCACCTTTACCATCGGACGGAGGTTTAAAGTGACGAAACTATTCAACAATTGAGCTCATGGTGTTGGCACCTCCTGTTACATTATGAGGTACCGCTTGAGCCTGCTGCCTGCCCAAGTCTTGCACTGCCCTTAGTAAATCTCTGAACATAGTAGCTTGATCTTGTTGTCGTCGTGCCATTTCCTTGAAGTAAAAGTAATTTATCTTAAGAACTGCTCAACCATACTACACTCTTCCTAAAGGTTTTTCTATATTTAGTCATGTCTTTCGTGTATGTTATGCTAAGGCCAAGTGGTATGCACTAAGGTTCTAGTCATATAAGAATTGCTTTACTAATCATACAATCCTACACAAAATAATCATTTGCTTAATTAACATTCTCCCTTAAAGTAAAATGACGTGTAGGAAAAAAAAATCATGCAATTAACTAGTATGCAATGAAATATAAATGGTAATATCAATAAAAATATTCTTCATCCTTACATACCTTAAAATATTGGACAGTGGTAGATTGATGAGCATTGGATTCCATGGAT
>NW_019239868.1:86598-117058 GCF_002742605.1 Olea europaea var. sylvestris
GGTAAATTAAATTAAATAACATATGCGGAACAATTTGGAATCATATCTTTTATCAAACATTAATAAAAGTAGTTCTGACAAATAATAAAAATAGGACTAATTGAAAGTTATGACGTGACTCACAATTGAGTCTAAATTTAAAAATAATAATAATAATCAACTGTTATTAAATATTCTAGTGTTTCTAAAAATTAAAGTATTTCATGAAGGAGATCCATTGGTCCAATATGCATCCATCCACCGCCGTCCAGCATACTAATTTCTACCTGAAAATTGTAAATAGAGAGGGATGAGTATAACGAATTATACTCAATGAGATACTTGCTGCTCCACATTCAAATCAAACGCGAAATTATGCATAAATTCTCTTACCAACATAACATGAGAATTATCACACCATGACAAATGATAATTCAAGCAAGCGCTGCAAATAACGTGAAGGCTAAATTGTGCCTTAAACTGTATCATGATTTCTCCCAAAGGAGCTCTGAACTGAAGTAATTAAATCCATACATAACAACGTATTTGAAAAGATGTGGACAAACCACTAATAGCACTGAGCATCTCACCTTTTGAAGATGAACGTGGAAAACAAAATTGCTGAAAACGTGATTCTTTATTGAAATTCCAAAGCCTTAAAAAGCCTTAATAATATGGAGAAATATTTTTAAAGAGGAGGAGAGAATAAAGACTTGTAGAAGAAGAATGAGGAATTAATGACTAAATGCTTGAGGTTTAGTGCTATATTTATACTAAACCATGGTGTGGGAAGTGGAATTTTGATAAGTTTTGAATTCTAAATTTCCGTCCATACACTCCTCGGCAACTAGACTTCTATCTGATTTGGGGATAACTATTTGTTTTGATAAGTTTCAAATCCACCACAATTATAAAAGATTTAATGGCATTGAAATTGTATGACTCCTTTACGTGGGTCATGGTATCTCCAAATTGCATGAGATATATATATTTATTATTCTAATAAAACAACTTAATTAATAGCTAATTAATTTCTTGTCTTCGATTAAAACAAAATAAATGGGAGAGTGTTTCAAATGAAATAACTTAACTAGTTTAATTAATTAAAGTAATACGATAATTATTAGAAGACTTTATCATAATCAAAATCCTACATGATTAGGAATAATAATTTATATCCTAATTAAAGTAGATTAGCATTACAAGGAATTTAATAGTTTTTGGAGTATTATTATTATGTTTTAATCAATTATCTTAAATTCCTTAATTGTCAATACCTAACATATTTTATTCCTAATGGCCGAGAATTGCAAATTGTATGGATAGTAAATAAATTAGAATTTCATTTATACCTTGATTCTTCCATTGATTCCATCTTAATTCAACTTATCCAAAATATCATTTTCTTAATCCTAATATATATAATTAATTATTATCTATCAAAGGAGTCCAATATTGATATAGTAATTTAGTCCATATTGATAACTAATATTATTAACTAAGTAGTTTTCTTAATTGGTTATAACTCGAGTTTAACTTGACCAAATTAAATTTTTCTTGAGTCCATAATTCGCCATTTATTACAAGCTTCAAAATGAGCCCAATATTGATAGGGTAATTCTAACTCCTTCAATAATTAACTATTTGGCCTATTTAATAAAGGTATAAAATCTGAAACTTATTTTCGCTTTGGTCCCTCAACTATAAAGATATTCACATAGATCCAAATTAACTATAGAGATAACCAATTAACTTGTATAACGACTTATCTGAACATTGCATTTCTATTAAATAAATTAATGCTAAGTAAAAATTCGGGATTTTACATTGGGCCCATAAGTACTTTTTGGAAATGTAGCGACCGTTTTGGATTGAACTCACTACTTCGTCGTGACGTACGAGGGATTTTGGAAATTCTTCGAAAGAATGAGTGCTTGTATATTTAGAACGCTTGGAGAGTCGGCGGACGAAGAATTGAGCGTAACCTTTGCACACGGTTACCGCTTTGGGCCCATAAGATTATTTTGGAAATGTAGTGACTGTTTTGGATTGAACTCACCACTTCATCGTGACGTATGAGGGATTTCGGCCATTTTTCGAAAGAATGAGCACTTGCATATTTGGAACGCTTGGATTGACGGCGTACGAAGAATTGAGCGTAACTTTCGCACACGGTGTCCATTTTGGGCCCATAGTTACTTTTTGGAAATGTAGCGACTATTTTGGATTGAACTCACCACTTCGTCGTGACGTATGAGGGATTTTGTCCATGCTTCAAAACAATGAGCGCTTGTGTATTTAGAATGCTTGGAGAGTCGACGAACGAAGAGTTGAGCGTAACTTTTACACACGGTGTCCGCTTTGGGCGCACAAGAACTTTTTTGAAATGTAGCGACCATTTTGGATTGAACTCACCACTTCATCATGATGTATGAGGGATTTCGACCATTTTCGACAAAATGAGCACTTGCATATTTGGAAAGCATGGATTGTCGGCGTACGAAGAATTGAGCGTAACTTTTGCACACGGTGTCCGCTTCGGGCCCATCAGTACTTTTTGAAAATGTAGCGGCCGTTTTGGATTGAACCAACCACTTCGTCGTGACGTACGAGGGATTTTGGCCATTCATCGAAAGAATGAGCGCTTGTATATTTAGAACGCTTGGAGAGTCGACGGACGAAGAATTGAGCGTAACTTTTGCTCGCCGTGTCCGTTTTGGGCCCATAAGAACTTTTTCGAAATGTAGCGACCGTTTTGGATTGAACTCACCACTTCGTCGTAACGTATGAGGGATTTCAGCCATTTTTTGAAAGAATGAGCACTTGCATATTTGGAAGGCTTGGATTTACGGCGTACGAAGAATTGAGCGTAACTTTTGCTCGCCGTGTCCGTTTTGGGCCCATAAGAACTTTTTCGAAATGTAGCGACCGTTTTGGAATGAACTCACCACTTCGTCGTAACGTATGAGGGATTTCAGCCATTTTTTGAAAGAATGAGCACTTGCATATTTGGAAGGCTTGGATTTACGGCGTACGAAGAATTGAGCGTAACTTTTGCACACGGTGTCCGCTTTGGGCCCATAAGAACATTTTGGAAATGTAGCGACCGTTTTGGATTGAACGCACCACTTCATCGTGACGTATGAGGGATTTTGGCCATTTTTCGAAAGAATGAGCACTTGCATTTTTGGAACGCTTGGATAGCCGGCGTACGAAGAGTTGAGCGTAACTTTTGCACACGTTGTCCGTTTTAGGCCCATAAGTACTTTTTGGAAATGTAGCGACCGTTTTGGATTGAACTCACCACTTCGTCGTGACGTACAAGGCATTTTGGACATTCTTCGAAGGAACGAGCACTTGTATATTTAGAACGCTTGGAGAGTCGCGGACGAAGAAATGAGCATAACTTTTGCGCACGGTGTCCGTTTTGGGCCCATAAGAACTTTATGGAAATGTAGCGACCGTTTTGGATTGAACTCACCACTTCGTCGTGACGTACAAGGCATTTTGGACATTCTTCGAAGGAACGAGCACTTGTATATTTAGAACGCTTGGAGAGTCGCGGACGAAGAAATGAGCATAACTTTTGCGCACGGTGTCCGTTTTGGGCCCATAAGAACTTTATGGAAATGTAGCGACCGTTTTGGATTGAACTCACCACTTCGTCGTGACGTACAAGGCATTTTGGACATTCTTCGAAGGAACGAGCACTTGTATATTTAGAACGCTTGGAGAGTCGCGGACGAAGAAATGAGCATAACTTTTGCACACGGTGTCCGTTTTGGGCCCATAAGTACTTTTTGGAAATGTAGCGACCATTTTGGATTGAGCTCACCACTTCGTCGTGACGTACAAGGCATTTTGGACATTCTTCGAAGGAACGAGCACTTGTATATTTAGAACGCTTGGAGAGTCGCGGACGAAGAAATGAGCATAACTTTTGCACACGGTGTCCGTTTTGGGCCCATAAGAACTTTATGGAAATGTAGCGACCGTTTTGGATTGAACTCACCACTTTGTCGTGACGTATGAAGGATATCAGCCATTTTTCGAAGGAATGAGCACTTGCATATTTGGAACGCTTGGATTGTCGGTGCACGAAGAATTGTGCGTAACTTTTGCACACGGTGTCCGTTTTCGGCCCATAAGTACTTTTTGGAAATGTAGCGACCGTTTTTGGATTGAACTCACAACTTCGTCATAACGTACGAGGGATTTTGGCCATTCTTCGAAAGATTGAGCGCTAGTATATTTAGAACGCTTGGAGAGTTGGCCGACGAAGAAATGAGCCTAACTCTTGCACACGGTGTCCGTTTTGGGCCGATAAGAACTTTTTGGAAGTGTAGCGACCGTTTTGGATTGAACTCACCACTTCGTCGTGACGGATGAGGTATTTTGGCCATTTTTCGAAAGAATGAGCACTTTCATATTTGGAAGGCTTGGATTGTAGGCGTACGAAGAATTGAGCGTAACTTTTGCGCACGGTGTCCATTTTGGGCCCATAAGTACTTTTTGGAAATGTAGCGACCGTTTTGGATTGAACTCACTACTTCGTCATGACGTACGAGGGATTTTGGACATTCTTCGAAAGAATGAGCGCTTGTATATTTAGAACGCTTGGAGAGTCGGCGGACGAAGAATTGAGCGTAACCTTTGCACACGGTTTCTGCTTTGGGCCCATAAGAACATTTTGGAAATGTAGCGACTGTTTTGGATTGAACTCACCACTTCGTCGTGACGTATGAGGGATTTCGACCGTTTTTCGAAAGAATGAGCACTTACATATTTGGAACGCTTGGATTGACGGCGTACGAAGAATTGAGCGTAACTTTTGCACACGGTGTCCGTTTTGGGCCCATAATTACTTTTTGGAAATGTAGCGACTGTTTTGGATTGAACTCACCACTTCGTCATGACGTACGAGGGATTTTGTCCATTCTTCAAAAGAATGAGCGCTTGTATATTTAGAACACTTGGAGAGTCGGCGGACGAAGAGTTGAGCGTAACTTTTACACACGGTGTCCGCTTTGGGCGCACAAGAACTTTTTGGAAATGTAGCGACCGTTTTGGATTGAACTCACCACTTTGTCATGATGTATAAGGGATTTCGACCATGTTTCGAAAGAATGAGCACTTGCATATTTGGAAAGCTTGGATTGTCAGCGTACGAAGAATTGAGCGTAACTTTTGCACACGGTGTCCGCTTCGGGCCCATCAGTACTTTTCGGAAATGTAGCGACCGTTTTGGATTGAACCAACCACTTTGTCGTGATGTACGAGGAATTTTGGCCATTAATCGAAAGAATGAGCGCTTGTATATTTAGAACGCTTGGAGAGTCGGCGGACGAAGAATTGAGCGTAACTTTTGCTCACGGTGTCCGTTTTGGGCCCATAAGAACTTTTTGGAAATGTAGCGACCGTTTTGGATTGAACTCACCACTTCGTCGTGACGTATGAGGGATTTCAGCCATTTTTTGAAAGAATGAGCACTTGCATATTTGGAAGGCTTGGATTTACGTCGTACGAAGAATTGAGCGTAACTTTTGCACACGGTGCCCGTTTTGGGCCCATAAGTAATTTTTGGATGTGTAGCGACCGTTTTGGATTGAACTCACTACTTCGTCGTGATGTATGGGGGATTTTTACCATTCTTCGAAAGTGTGAGCGCTTGTATATTTAGAACGCTTGGAGAGTCGGCGGAAGAAAAATTGAGCGTAACTTTTGCACACGGTGTCCGCTTTGGGCCCATAAGAACATTTTGGAAATGTAGCGACCATTTTGGATTGAACGCACCACTTCATCGTGACGTATGAGGGATTTCAGCCATTTTTCGAAAGAATGAGCACTTGCATTTTTGGAACGCTTGGATTGCCGGCGTACGAAGAGTTGAGCGTAACTTTTGCACACGGTGTCCGTTTTAGGCCCATAAGTACTTTTTGGAAATGTAGCGACCATTTTGGATTGAACTCAGAACTTCATCGTGACGTACGAGCGATTTTGGCCATTCTTCAAAAGAATGAGCGCTTGTATATTTAGAATGCTTGGAGAGTCGGTAGACGAAGAAATGAGCGTAACTTTTGCACAGGGTGTCCGTTTTGGGCCCATAAGTACTTTTTGGAAGTGTAGCGACCGTTTTGGATTGAAATCACTACTTCGTCGTGACGTACGGGGGATTTTTGCCTTTCTTTGAAAGTGTGAGCGCTTGTATATTTAGAACGCTTGGAGAGTCGGCGGACGAAGAATTGAGCGTAACTTTTGCACACGGTGTCCGCTTTGGGCCCATAAGAACATTTTGGAAATGTAGCGACTGTTTTGGATTGAACGCACCACTTCATCGTGACGTATGAGGGATTTCGGCCATTTTTCGAAAGAATGAGCACTTGCATTTTTGGAACGCTTGGATTGCCGGCGTACGAAGAGTTGAGCGTAACTTTTGCACACGGTGTCCGTTTTAGGCCCATAAGTACTTTTTGGAAATGTAGCGACCGTTTTGGATTGAACTCACAACTTCATCGTGACGTACGAGGGATTTTGGCCATTCTTCAAAAGAATGAGCGCTTGTATATTTAGAACGCTTGGAGAGTCGGTAGGCGAAGATATGAGCGTAACTTTTGCACACGGTGTCCGTTTTGGGCCCATAAGAACTTTTTGGAAGTGTAGCGACCGTTTTGGATTGAACTCACCACTTCGTTATGACGTATGAGGGATTTCGGCCATTTTTCTAAAGACTGAGCACTCGCATATTTGGAACGCTTGGATTGTCGGCGTACGAAGAATTGAGCGTAACTTTTGCACACGGTGTCAGTTTTGGGCCCATAAGTACCTTTTGGAAATGTAGCGACCGTTTTGGATTGAACTCACAACTTCGTCGTGACGTATGAGGGATTTTTTCCATTCTTCGAAAGAATGAGCGCTTGTATATTTAGAACGCTTGGAGAGTCGACGGACGAAGAAATGAGCGTGACTTTCGCACACGGTGTCTGTTTTGGGCCCATAAGTACTTTTTGGAAATGTAGCGACCATTTTGGATTGAGCTCACCACTTCGTCGTGACGTACAAGGCATTTTGGACATTCTTTGAAGGAACGAGCACTTGTATATTTAGAACGCTTAGAGAGTCGCGGACGAAGAAATGAGCATAACTTTTGCACACGGTGTCCGTTTTGGGCCCATAAGAACTTTATGGAAATGTAGCAACCGTTTTTGATTGAACTCACCACTTTGTCGTGACGTATGAAGGATATCGGCCATTTTTCGAAAGAATGAGCACTTGCATATTTGGAACGCTTGGATTGTCGGTGCACGAAGAATTGTGCGTAACTTTTGCACACGGTGTCCGTTTTCGGCCCATAAGTACTTTTTGGAAATGTAGCGACCGTTTTTGGATTGAACTCACAACATCGTCATAACGTACGAGGGATTTTGGCCATTCTTTGAAAGATTGAGCGCTAGTATATTTAGAACGCTTGGAGAGTTGGCCAACGAAGAAATGAGCCTAACTCTTGCACACGGTGTCCGTTTTGGGCCGATAAGAACTTTTTGGAAGTGTAGCGACCGTTTTGGATTGAACTCACCACTTCGTCGTGACGGATGAGGTATTTTGGCCATTTTTCGAAAGAATGAGCACTTGCATATTTGGAAGGCTTGGATTGTGGGCGTACGAAGAATTGAGCGTAACTTTTGCGCACGGTGTCCATTTTGGGCCCATAAGTAATTTTTGGAAATGTAGCGACCGTTTTGGATTGAACTCACTACTTCGTCATGACGCACGAGGGATTTTGGACATTCTTCGAAAGAATGAGCGCTTGTATATTTAGAACGCTTGGAGAGTCGGCGGACGAAGAATTGAGCGTAACCTTTGCACACGGTTTCCGCTTTGGGCCCATAAGAACATTTTGGAAATGTAGCGACTGTTTTGGATTGAACTCACCACTTCGTCGTGACGTATGAGGGATTTCAGCCATTTTTCGAAAGAATGAGCACTTACATATTTGGAACGCTTGGATTGACGGCGTACGAAGAATTGAGCGTAACTTTCGCACACGGTGTCCGTTTTGGGCCCATAATTACTTTTTGGAAATGTAGCGACTGTTTTGGATTGAACTCACCACTTCGTCATGACGTACGAGGGATTTTGTCCATTCTTCAATAGAATGAGCGCTTGTATATTTAGAACGCTTGGAGAGTCGGCGGACGAAGAGTTGAGCGTAACTTTTACACACGGTGTCCGCTTTGGGCGCACAAGAACTTTTTGGAAATGTAGCGACCATTTTGGATTGAACTCACCACTTTATCATGACGTATAAGGGATTTCGACCATGTTTCGAAAGAATGAGCACTTGCATATTTGGAAAGCTTGGATTGTCAGCGTACGAAGAATTGAGCGTAACTTTTGCACACGGTGTCCGCTTCGGGCCCATCAGTACTTTTCGGAAATGTAGCGACCGTTTTGGATTGAACCAACCACTTCGTCGTGACGTACGAGGAATTTTGGCCATTCATCGAAAGAATGAGCGCTTGTATATTTAGAACGCTTGGAGAGTCGACGGACGAAGAATTGAGCGTAACTTTTGCTCACGGTGTCCGTTTTGGGCCCATAAGAACTTTTTGGAAATGTAGCGACCGTTTTGGATTGAACTCACCACTTCGTCGTGACGTATGAGGGATTTCAGCCATTTTTTGAAAGAATGAGCACTTGCATATTTGGAAGGCTTGGATTTACGTCGTACGAAGAATTGAGCGTAACTTTTGCACACGGTGCTCGTTTTGGGCCCATAAGTAATTTTTGGATGTGTAGCGACCGTTTTGAAATGAACTCACTACTTCGTCGTGATGTACGGGGGATTTTTACAATTCTTCGAAAGTGTGAGCGCTTGTATATTTAGAACGCTTGGAGAGTCGGCGGACGAAGAATTGAGCGTAACTTTTGCACACGGTGTCCGCTTTGGGCCCATAAGAACATTTTGGAAATGTAGCGACCATTTTGGATTGAACGCACCACTTCATCGTGACGTATGAGGGATTTCGGCCATTTTTCGAAAGAATGAGCACTTGAATTTTTGGAACGCTTGGATTGCCGGCGTACGAAGAGTTGAGCGTAACTTTTGCACAGGGTGTCCGTTTTGGGTCCATAAGTACTTTTTGGAAATGTAGCGACCGTTTTGGATTGAACTCACAACTTCATCGTGACGTATGAGGGATTTTGGCCATTCTTCAAAAAAATGAGCGCTTGTATATTTAGAATGCTTGGAGAGTCGGTAGACGAAGAAATGAGCGTAACTTTTGCACACGGTGTCCGTTTTGGGCCCATAAGAACTTTTTGGAAGTGTAGCGACCGTTTTGGATTGAACTCACCACTTCGTTATGACGTATGAGGGATTTCGGCCATTTTTCTAAAGACTGAGCACTCGCATATTTGGAACGCTTGTATTGTCGGCGTACGAAGAATTGAGCGTAACTTTTGCACACGGTGTCAGTTTTTGGCCCGTAAGTACCTTTTGGAAATGTAGCGACCGTTTTGGATTGAACTCACAACTTCGTCGTGATGTATGAGGGATTTTTTCCGTTCTTCGAAAGAATGAGCGCTTGTATATTTAGAACGCTTGGAGAGTCGGCGGACGAAGAAATGAGCGTAACTTTTGCACACAGTGTCCGTTTTGGGCCCATAAGTACTTTTTGGAAATGTAGCGACCATTTTGGATTGAGCTCACCACTTCGTCGTGACGTACGAGGGATTTTGGACATTCTTCGAAGGAATGAACACTTGTATATTTAGAACGCTTGGAGAGTCGGCGGACGAAGAAATGAGCGTAACTTTTGCACACGGTGTCCGTTTTGGGCCCATAAGAACTTTATGGAAATGTAGCGACCATTTTGGATTGAACTCACCACTTCGTCGTGACGTATGAGGGATTTCGGCCATTTTTCGAAAGAATGAGCACTTGCATATTTGGAACGCTTGGATTCTCGGTGCACGAAGAATTGTGCGTAACTTTTGCACACGGTGTCCGTTTTCGGCCCATAAGTACTTTTTGGAAATGTTGCGACCATTTTGGATTGAACTCACCACTTCATCGTGACGTATGAGGGATTTTTGTCTTTTTTCGAAAGAATGAACGCTTGCATATTTGGAACGCTTGGATTGTCGTCGTAAGAAGAATTGAGCGTAACTTTTGCACACGGTGTCCGTTTCGGGCCCATAAGAACATTTTGGAAATGTAGCGACCGTTTTGGATTGAACTCACCTCTTCGTTATGACGTATGAGGGATTTCGGCCATTTTTCGAAAGAATGAGCACTTGCATATTTGGAACGCTTGGATTGTCGGCGTACGAAGAATTGAGCATAACTTTTGCACACGGTGTCCGTTTCGGGCCCATAAGAACATTTTGGAAATGTAGCGACCGTTTTGGATTGAACTCACCTCTTCGTTATGACGTATGAGGGATTTCGGCCATTTTTCGAAAGAATGAGCACTTGCATATTTGGAACGCTTGGATTGTCGGCGTACGAAGAATTGAGCATAACTTTTGCACACGGTGTCCGTTTCGGGCCCATAAGAACATTTTGGAAATGTAGCGACCGTTTTGGATTGAACTCACAACTTCGTCGTGACGTATGAGGGATTTTTTCCATTCTTCGAAAGAATGAGCGCTTGTATATTTAGAACGCTTGGAGAGTCGGTGGACGAAGAAATGAGAGTAACTTTTGCACACAGTGTCCGTTTTGGGCCCATAAGTACTTTTTGGAAATGTAGCGACCATTTTGGATTGAGCTCACCACTTCGTCGTGACGTACGAGGGATTTTGGACATTCTTCAAAGGAATGAGCACTTGTATATTTAGAACGCTTGGAGAGTCGGCGGACGAAGAAATGAGCGTAACTTTTGCACACGGTGTCCGTTTTGGGCCCATAAGAACTTTTTGAAAATGCAGCGACCGTTTTGGATTGAACTCACCACTTCGTCAGGACGTATGAGGGATTTCGGCCATTTTTCGAAAGAATGAGCACTTGCATATTTGGAACGCTTGGATTCTCGGTGCACGAAGAAATGTGCGTAACTTTTGCACACGGTGTCCGTTTTCGGCCCATAAGTACTTTTTGGAAATGTAGCGACTGTTTTGGATTGAACTCACAACTTCGTCATGACGTACGAGGGATTTTGGCCATTCTTTAAACGATTGAGCGCTTGTATATTTAGAACGCTTGGAGAGTTGGCAAACGAAGAAATGAGCGTAACTCCTGCACACGGTGTCCGTTTTGGGCCGATAAGAACTTTTTGGAAGTGTAGCGGCCGTTTTGGATTGAACTCACCACTTCATCGTGGCGTATGAGGGATTTCGGCCATTTTTCTATAGAATGAGCACTCGCATATTTGGAACGCTTGGATTGTCGACGAACAAAGAATTGAGCGTATCTTTTGCACACGGTGTCCGTTTTGGGCCCATAAGAACTTTATGGAAATGTAGCGACCGTTTTGGATTGAACTCACCACTTCGTCGTGACGTACGAGGGATTTTGGCCATTCTTCGAAAAAATGAGCGCTTGTATACTTTGAACGCTTGGAGAGTCGACGGACGAAGAATTGAGCGTAACTTTTGCAGCCGGTGTCCGTTTTGGGCCCATAAGAACTTTATGGAAATGTAGCGACCGTTTTGGATTGAACTCACCACTTCGTCGTGACGTACGAGGGATTTTGGCCATTCTTCGAAAAAATGAGCGCTTGTATACTTTGAACGCTTGGAGAGTCGACGGACGAAGAATTGAGCGTAACTTTTGCAGCCGGTGTCCGTTTTGGGCCCATAAGAACTTTTTGGAAATGTAGTGACCATTTTAGATTGAACTCACCACTTCGTCATGACGTATGAGGGATTTTGGCCATTCTTCAAAAGAATGAGCGCTTGTATATTTAGAATGCTTAGAGAGTCAGCGAATGAAGAATTGAGCGTAACTATTGTACATGGTGTCCGTTTTGGGCCCATAAGAACTTTTTGGTAATGTAGTGACCGTTATGGATTGAACTCACCACTTCATCATGACGTATGAGGGATTTTGGCCATTCTTCAAAAGAATGAGCGCTTGTATATTTAGAATGCTTAGAGAGTCAGCGAACGAAGAATTGAGCGTAACTATTGCACATGGTGTCCGTTTCGGGCCCATAAGGACTTTTTGGTAATGTAGCGACCGTTATGGATTGAACTCACCACTTCGTTGCGACGTATGAGGGATTTTGGCCGTTTTTCGAAAGAATGAGCACTTGCATATTTGGAAGGCATGGACAATCGGCGTACGAAGAATTGAGCATAACTTTTACACACGGTGTCCTTTTTGGGCCCATAAGTTCTTTTTGGAAATGTAGCGACCGTTTTGGATTGAACTCACCACTTCGTCGTGACGTATGAGGGATTCCGGCCATTTTTCGAAAGAATGAGCACTTGTATATTTAGAATGCTTGGAGAGTCGGCGGACGAAGAATCGAGCGTAACTTTTGCATACGGTGTCCGTTTTGGGCCCATATGAACTTTTTGGAAATGTAGCGACCGTTTTGGATTGCACACACAACTTCCTCGTGACGTACGAGGGATCATGGCCATTTTTCGAAAGAATGAGCACTTGTATATTTAGAATGCTTGGAGAGTCGGCGGACGAAGAATCGAGCGTAACTTTTGCACACGGTGTCCGTTTTGGGCCCATAAGAACTTTTTGGAAATGCAGCGACCGTTTTGGATTGAACTCACCACTTCGTCAGGACATATGAGGGATTTCGGCCATTTTTCGAAAGAATGAGCACTTGTATATTTGGAAGGCTTGGATTGTCGGCGTACGAAGAATTGAGCGTAACTTTTGCACACGGTGTCCGTTTTCGGCCCATAAGTACTTTTTGGAAATGTAGCGACCGTTTTGGATTGAACACACAACTTCCTCGTGACGTACGAGGGATTTTGGCCATTCTTCGAAAAAATGAGCGCTTGTATACTTTGAACGCTGGGAGAGTCGACGGACGAAGAATTGAACGTAACTTTTGCAGCCGGTGTTCGTTTTGGGCCCATAAGAACTTTTTGGAAATGTAGTGACAATTTTAGATTGAACTCACCACTTCGTCATGACGTATGAGGGATTTCGGCCAATCTTCAAAAGAATGAGAGCTTGTATATTTAGAATGCTTAGAGAGTCCGCGGACGAAGAATTGAGAGTAACTGTTGCACATGGTGTCCGTTTCGGGCCCATAAGGACTTTTTGGTAATGTAGCGACCGTTATGGATTGAACTCACCACTTCGTTGCGACGTATGAGGGATTTTGGCCGTTTTTCGAAAGAATGAGCACTTGCATATTTTGAAGGCATGGACAATCGGCGTACGAAGAATTGAGCATAACTTTTGCACACGGTGTCCATTTTGGGCCCATAAGTTCTTTTTGGAAATGTAGCGACCGTTTTGGATTGAACTCACCACTTCGTCGTGACGTACGAGGGATTTTGGCCATTTTTCGAAAGATTGGGCACTTGTATATTTAGAACGCTTGGAGAGTCGACGGACGAAGAATTGAGCGTAACTTTTGTACAAGGTGTCCGTTTTGGGCCCATAAGAACTTTTTGGAAATGTAGCGACCGTTTTGAATTGAACTCACCACTTCGTCGTGACATATGAGGGATTTCGGCCATTCTTCAAAAGAATGAGCGCTTGTATATTTAGAACGTTTGGAGAGTAGGCGGACGAAGAATTGAGCGTAACTATTGCACACGGTGTCCGTTTTGGGCCCATAAGAACTTTTGGAAATGTAGCGACCATTTTGGATTGAACTCACCACTTCATCGTAACATATGAGGGATTTCGGCCATTTTTCGAAAGAATGAGCACTTGCATATTTGGAAGGCTTGTATTGTCGGCTTACGAAGAATTGAGCGTAACTTTTGCACACGGTGTCTGTTTTGGGCCCATAAGTACTTTTTGGAAATGTAGTGACCGTTTTGGATTGAACTCACCACTTCATCGTGACGTATGAGGGATTTAAGCCTTTTTTTGAAAGAATGAGCACTTGCATATTTGGAAGGCTTGAATTGTCGGCGTACGGCGAATTAAGTGTAACTTATGCACACGGTGTCCGTTTTGGGCCCAGAAGAACTTTTTGGAAATGTAGTGACCATTTTAGATTGAACTCACCACTTCGTCATGTCGTATGAGGGATTTCGGCCATTCTTCAAAAGAATGAGAGCTTGTATATTTAGAATGCTTAGAGAGTCGGCGGACGAAGAATTGAGCATAACTGTTGCACATGGTGTCCGTTTCGGGCCCATAAGGACTTTTTGGTAATGTAGCAACCGTTATGGATTGAACTCACCACTTCGTTACGACGTATGAGGGATTTTGGCCGTTTTTCGAAAGAATGAGCACTTGCATATTTGGAAGGCATGGACAATCGGCGTACGAAGAATTGAGCATAACTTTTGCACACGGTGTCCGCTTTGGGCCCATAAGTTCTTTTTGGAAATGTTGCGACCGTTTTGGATTGAACTCACCACTTCGTCGTGACGTACGAGGGATTTTGGCCATTCTTTAAAAGTTTGAGCACTTGTATATTTAGAACGCTTGGAGAGTCGGCGGACGAAGAATTGAGCGTAACTTTTGCACAAGGTGTCCGTTTTGGGCCCATAAGAACTTTTTGGAAATGTAGCGACCGTTTTGAATTGAACTCACCACTTCATCGTGACGTATGAGGGATTTTGGCCATTCTTCGAAAGAATGAGCGCTTGTATATTCAGAACGCTTGGAGAGTTGGCGGACGAAGAATTGAGCGTAACTATTGCACACGGCGTCCGTTTTGGGCCCATAGGAACTTTTGGAAATGTAGCGACCATTTTGGATTGAACTCACCACTTCGTCGTGACGTATGAGGGATTTCGGCCATTTTTCGAAAGAATGAGCACTTGCATATTTGGAAGGCTTGTATTGTCGGCGTACGAAGAATTGAGCGTAACTTTTGTAAACGGTGTCCGTTTTGGGCCCATAAGAACTTTTTGGAAATGTAGCGACCGTTTTGGATTGAACTCACCACTTCATCATGACGTACGAGGGATTTTGGCCATTTTTCGAAAGAATGAGCACTTGCATATTTGGAAGGCTTTAATTGTCGGCGTACGAAGAATTGAGCGTAACTTTTGTAAACGGTGTCCGTTTTGGGCCCATAAGAACTTTTTGGAAATGTAGCGACCGTTTTGAATTGAACTCACCACTTCATCGTGACGTATGAGGGATTTCGGCCATTCTTCGAAAGAATGAGCGCTTGTATATTTAGAACGCTTGGAGAGTTGGCGGACGAAGAATTGAGCGTAACTATTGCACACGGCGTCCGTTTTGGGCCCATAGGAACTTTTGGAAATGTAGCGACCATTTTGGATTGAACTCACACTTCGTCGTGACGTATGAGGGATTTCGACCATTTTTCGAAAGAATGAGCACTTGTATATTTGGAAGGCTTGTATTGTCGGCTTACGAAGAATTGAGCGTAACTTTTGCACACGGTGTCTGTTTTGGGCCCATAAGTACTTTTTGGAAATGTAGTGACCGTTTTGGATTGAACTCACCACTTCATCGTGACGTATGAGGGATTTCAGCCTTTTTTTGAAAGAATGAGCACTTGCATATTTGGAAGGCTTGAATTGTCGGCGTACGGCGAATTAAGTGTAACTTATGCACACGGTGTCCGTTTTGGGCCCATAAGAACTTTTTGGAAATGTAGTGACCATTTTAGATTGAACTCACCACTTCATCATGACGTATGAGGGATTTCGGCCATTCTTCAAAAGAATGAGAGCTTGTATATTTAGAAAGCTTAGAGAGTCGGCGGACGAAGAATTGAGCGTAACTGTTGCACATGGTGTCCGTTTCGGGCCCATAAGGACTTTTTGGTAATGTAGCAACCGTTATGGATTGAACTCACCACTTCGTTGCGACGTATGAGGGATTTTGGCCGTTTTTCGAAAGAATGAGCACTTGCATATTTAGAACGCTTGGAGAGTCGGCGGACGAAGAATTGAGCGTAACTGTTGCACATGGTGTCCGTTTCGGGCCCATAAGGACTTTTTGGTAATGTAGCAACCGTTATGGATTGAACTCACCACTTCGTCGTGACGTACGAGGGATTTTGGCCATTCTTTGAAAGATTGAGCACTTGTATATTTAGAACGCTTGGAGAGTCGGCGGACGAAGAATTGAGCGTAACTGTTGCACATGGTGTCCGTTTCGGGCCCATAAGGACTTTTTGGTAATGTAGCAACCGTTATGGATTGAACTCACCACTTCGTCGTGACGTACGAGGGATTTTGGCCATTCTTTGAAAGATTGAGCACTTGTATATTTAGAACGCTTGGAGAGTCGGCGGACGAAGAATTGAGCGTAACTGTTGCACATGGTGTCCGTTTCGGGCCCATAAGTACTTTTTGGAAATGTAGCGACCGTTTTGGATTGAACTCACCACTTCATCATGACGTACGAGGGATTTTGGCCATTTTTCGAAAGAATGAGCATTTGCATATTTGGAAGGCTTGAATTGTCGGCGTACGAAGAATTGAGCGTAACTTTTGTAAACGGTGTCCGTTTTGGGCCCATAAGAACTTTTTGGAAATGTAGCGACCGTTTTGGATTGAACTCACCACTTCGTCGTGACGTATGAGGGACTTCGGCCATTTTTTGAAAGAATGAGCACTTGCATATTTGGAACGCTTGGATTGTCTGCGTACGAAAAATTGAGCGTAACTTTTGCACACGGTGTCCATTTTTGGCCCATAAGTACTTTTTTGAAATGTAGTGACCGTTTTGGATTGAACTCACAACTTCATCGTGACGTACTAGGGATTTTGGCCATTATTCGAAAGAATGCACGCTTGTATATTTAGAATGCTTGGAGAATCAACGGACGAAGAATTGAGTTTAACTTTTGCAAACGGTGTCCGCTTTGGGCCCGTAAGAACTTTTTGGAAAGGTAGCGACCGTTTTGGATTGAACTCACCACTTCGTCGTCACGTATGTGGAATTTCAGCCATTTTTCGAAAGAATGAGCACTTGCATATTTCGAACGCTTGGATTGTCGGCGTACGAAGAATTGAGCATAACGTTTGCACACGGTGTCCATTTCGGGCCCATAAGTACTTTTTGGAAATGTCGCGACCGTTTTGGATTGAATTCACCACTTCGTCGTGATGTGAGAGGAATTTTGGCCATTCTTCGAAAGCATGAGCGCTTGTATATTTAGAACGCTTGGAGAGTCGACGGACGAAGAATTGAGCGTAACTTTTGCAGCCGGTGTCCGTTTTGGGCCCATAAGAAATTTTTGGAAATGTAGCGACCGTTTTAGATTGAACTCACCACTTCATCGTGACGTGGGAGGGATTTCGGCCATTCTTCGAAAGAATGAGTGCTTGTATATTTAGAATGCTTAGAGAGTCGGTGGACGAAGAATTGAGCGTAACTGTTGCACACGGTGTCCGTTTCGTGCCCATAAGAACTTTTTGTTAATGAAGCGACCGTTTTGGATTGAGCTCACCACTTCATCGTGACGTATGAGGGATTTCAGCCATTTTTCCAAAGAATGAGCACTTGCATATTCGGAACGCTTGGATTGTCGACGTACGAAGAATTGAGTATAACTTTTGCACACGGTGTCCGTTTCGGGCCCATAAGTACTTTTTGGAAATGTCGCGACCGTTTTGGATTGAACTCACCACTTCATCGTGACGTAAGAGGGATTTTGGCAATTCTTCGAAAGCATGAGCGCTTGTATATTTAGAACGCTTGGAGAGTCGACGGACGAAGAATTGAGCGTAACTTTTGCCGACGGTGTCCGTTTTGGGCCCATAAGAACTTTTTGGAAATGTAGCGACCGTTTTGGATTGAACTCACAACTTCGTCATGTCGTACGAGGGATTTCGGCCATTCTTTGAAAGAATGAGCTCTTGTAGATTTCGAACGCTTGGAGCGTCGGCGGACGAAGAATTGAGCGTAACTGTTGCACACGGTGTCCGTTTTGGGCCCATAAGAAGTTTTCGAAAATGTAGCGATCGTTATGGATTGAACTCACCACTTCGTGGTGACGTACGAGGGATTTAGGCCATTTTTCGAAAGAATAAGCACTTGCATATTTGGAAGGCTTGGATTGACATCGTACGAAGAATTGAGCGTAACTTTTGCACACGATTTCAGTTTTGGGCCCATAAGTACTTTTTGGAAATGTAGCGACCGTTTTGGATTGAACTCACCACTTCGTTGGGACGTATGAGGGATTTCGGCCATTTTTCAAAAGAATGAGCAATTGCATATTTGGAAGGCTTGGACAATCGGTGTACGTAGAATTGAGCATAACTTTTGAACACGGTGTCCGTTTTGGGCCCATAAGTACTTTTTGGAAATGTAGCGACCGTTTTGGATTGAACTCACCACTTCGTCGTGACGTACGAGGGATTTCGGCCATTCTTTGAAAGAATGAGCGCTTGTATATTTAGAACGCTTGGAGAGTCGACGGACGAAGAATTGAGCGTAACTTTTGCACACGGTGTCCGTTTTGGGCCCATAAGAACTTTTTGAAAATATAGCGACCCTTTTGGATTGAACTCGCTACTTCATCGTGACGTATGAGGGATATCGGCCATTTTTCGAAAGAATGAGCACTTGCATATTTAGAAGGCTTGGATTGTCGGCGTACGAAGAATTGAGCGTAACTTTTGCACACGGTATCCGTTTTTGGCCCATAAGTACTTTTTGGAAATGTAGGGACCATTTTGGATTGAACTCACCACTTCATCGTGACGTATGAGGGATTTCGGTCATTTTTCGAAGGAAGTACTACTATCATATTTGGAAGGCTTGGATTATCGGCGTACGAAGAATTGAGCATAACTTTTGCACACGGTGTCCGTTTTGGGCCCATAAGAACTTTAAGAATTGAGCGTAACTTTTGCATACGGTGTCCGTTTTGGGCCCGATTGAACTCACCACTGCGTCGTGACGTATGAGGAATTTCGGCTATTTTTTGAAAGAATGAGCACTTGCATATTTAGAAGGCTTGGATTGTCGGCGTACGAAGAATTGAGCGTAACTTTTGCATACGGTGTCCGTTTTGGGCCCGATTGAACTCACCACTGCGTCGTGACGTATGAGGAATTTCGGCTATTTTTTGAAAGAATGAGCACTTGCATATTTAGAAGGCTTGGATTGTCGGCGTACGAAGAATTGAGCGTAACTTTTGCATACGGTGTCCGTTTTGGGCCCGATTGAACTCACCACTGCGTCGTGACGTATGAGGAATTTCGGCTATTTTTTGAAAGAATGAGCACTTGCATATTTAGAAGGCTTGGATTGTCGGCGTACGAAGAATTGAGCGTAACTTTTGCATACGGTGTCCGTTTTGGGCCCGATTGAACTCACCACTGCGTCGTGACGTATGAGGAATTTCGGCTATTTTTTGAAAGAATGAGCACTTGCATATTTAGAAGGCTTGGATTGTCGGCGTACGAAGAATTGAGCGTAACTTTTGCATACGGTGTCCGTTTTGGGCCCGATTGAACTCACCACTGCGTCGTGACGTATGAGGAATTTCGGCTATTTTTTGAAAGAATGAGCACTTGCATATTTAGAAGGCTTGGATTGTCGGCGTACGAAGAATTGAGCGTAACTTTTGCATACGGTGTCCGTTTTGGGCCCGATTGAACTCACCACTTTATCGTGACGTCGTTTTGGGCCCATAAGAACTTTTTGGAAATGTAGCGACCGTTTTGGATTGAACTCACCACTTTGTCGTGACGTATGATGGATTTCGGCCATTTTCGAAGGAATGAGCACTTGCATATTTGGAACGCTTGGATTGTCGGTGTACGAAGAATTGAGAGTAACTTTTGCACACGGTGTCCATTTTGGGCCCTTAAGTAATTTTTGGAAATGTAATGGCCGTTTTGGATTGAATTCACAACTTTATCGTGACGTACTAGGGATTTTGGACATTCTTCGAAAGAATGAGCGCTTGTATATTTAGAACGCTTGGAGAGTCGGCGGACGAAGAATTGAGCTTAACTGTTGTACACGGTGTCCGTTTTGGGTCCATAAGAACTTTTTGGTAATGTAGCGACCGTCATGGATTGAACTCACCACTTCGTTGTGACGTATACGGGATTTCGGCCATTTTTCGAAAGAATGAGCACTTGGATATTTCGAAGGCTTGGATTGACGGCGTACGAAGAATTAAGCGTAACTTATGCACAGAGTGTCCGTTTTGGGCACATAAGAAGTTTTTGGAAATGTAGCGACCGTTTTGGATTGAACTTGCCACTTCGTCGGAACGTATGAGGGAATTTGGCCATTTTTCGAAAGAATGAGCACTTGCAAATTTGGAAGGCTTGGATTGTCGGCGTACGAAGAATTGAGCGTAACTTTTACACACGTTGTCCGTTTTGGGCCCATAAGTTCTTTTTGGAAATGTAGCGACCGTTTTGGATTGAACTCACCACTTCGTCGTGACGTACGAGGGATTTTGGCCATTCTTTGAAAGAATGAGCGCTTGTATATTTAGAACGCTTGGAGAGTCGGCGGACGAAGAATTGAGCGTAACTTTTGCACACGGTGTCCGTTTTGGGCCCATAAGAACTTTTTAGAAATGTAGCGACCGTTTTGAATTGAACTCACCACTTCATCATGACGTACGAGGGATTTTGGCCATTTTTCGAAAGAATGAGCGCTTGTATAATTAGAACGCTTGGAGAGTCGGCGGACGAAGAATTGAGCGTAACTATTGCACACGGTGTCCTTTTTGGGCCCATAAGAACTTTTGGGAAATGTAGCGACCATTTTTGATTGAACTCACCACTTCGTCGTGACGTATGATGGACTTCGGCCATTTTTTGAAAGAATGAGCACTTGCATATTTGGAACGCTTGGATTGTCGGCGTACGAAGAATTGAGCGTAACTTTTGCACACGATGTCCGTTTTGGGCCCATAAGAACTTTTTGGAAATGTAGCGACCATTTTAGATTGAACTGAGCACTTCGTCATGACGTATGAGAGATTTTGGCCATTCTTCGAAAGAATGAGAGCTTGTATATTTAGAAAGCTTAGAGAGTCGGCGGACGAAGAATTGAGCGTAACTGTTGCACATGGTGTCCGTTTGGGGCTCATAAGAACTTTTTCGTAATGTAGCGACCGTTATGGATTGAACTCACCACTTCGTTGCGACGTATGAGGGATTTCAGCCATTTTTCAAAAGAATGAGCAATTGCATATTTGGAAGGCTTGGACAATCGGTGTACGTAGAATTGAGCATAACTTTTGAACACGGTGTCCGTTTTGGGCCCATAAGTACTTTTTGGAAATGTAACGACCATTTTGGATTGAACTCACCACTTCGTCGTGACGTACGAGGGATTTTGGCCATTGCTTGAAAGAATGAGCGCTTGTATATTTAGAACGCTTGGAGAGTCGACCGACGAAGAACTGAGCGTAACTTTTGCACAAGGTGTCCGTTTTGGGCCCATAAGAACTTTTTGGAAATATAGCGACCGTTTTGAATTGAACTCACCACTTCGTCGTGACGTATGCCGGATTTTGGCCATTCTTCGAAAGAATGAGCGCTTGTATATTTAGAACGCTTGGAGAGTCGGCGGACGAAGAATTGGGCGTAACTATTGCACACGGCGTCCGTTTTGGGCCCATAAGAACTTTTAGGAAGTGTAGCGACCGTTTTGGATTGAACTCACCACTTCGTCGTGACGTATGAGGGACTTCGGCCATTTTTTGAAAGAATGAGCACTTGCATATTTGGAACGCTTGGATTGTCGGCGTACGAAGAATTGAGCGTAACTTTTGCACACGTTGCCCGTTTTGGGCCCATAAGAACTTTTTGGAAATGTAGCGACCGTTTTAGATTGAACTCAGCACTTCATCATGACGTATGAGAGATTTTGGCCATTCTTCGAAAGAATGAGAGCTTGTATATTTGGAATGCTTAGAGAGTCGACGGACGAAGAATTGAGCGTAACTGTTGCACATGGTGTCCGTCTCGGGCCCATAAGAACTTTTTCGTAATGTAGCGACCGTTATTGATTGAACTCACCACTTCGTTGCGACGTATGAGGGATTTCGGCCATTTTTCAAAAGAACGAGCAATTGCATATTTGGAAGGCTTGGACAATCGGTGTTCGTAGAATTGAGCATAACTTTTGAACACGGTGTCCGTTTTGGGCCCATAAGTACTTTTTGGAAATGTAGCGACCATTTTGGATTGAACTCACCACTTCGTCGTGACGTACGAGGGATTTTTGCCATTCTTTGAAAGAATGAGCGCTTGTATATTTAGAACGCTTGGAGAGTCGACGGACGAAGTACTGAGCGTAACTTTTGCACAAGGTGTCCGTTTTGGGCCCATAAGAACTTTTTGGAAATGTAGCGACCGTTTTGAATTGAACTCACCACTTCGTCGTGACGTACGTGGGATTTTGGCCATTTTTCAAAAGAATGAGCACTTGCATATTTGGAACGCTTGGATTGTCGGCGTACGAAGAATTGAGCGTAACTTTTGCACACGGTGTCGGTTTTGGGCCCATAAGAACTTTTAGGAAATGTAGCGACCGTTTTGGATTGAACTCACCACTTCATCGTGACGTACGAGCGATTTTGGCCATTCTTTGAAAGAATGAGCGCTTGTATATTTAGAATGCTTAGAGAATCGACGGACGAAGAATTGACACGGTGTCCGCTTTGGGCCTATAAGAGCTTTTTGGAAATGTAGCGACCGATTTGGATTGAACTCACCACTTCATCGTGACGTACGAGCGATTTTGGCCATTCTTTGAAAGAATGAGCGCTTGTATATTTAGAATGCTTAGAGAATCGACGGACGAAGAATTGAGTTTAACTTTTGCAAACGGTGTCCGCTTTGGGCCTATTAGAACTTTTTGGAAATGTAGCGACCGTTTTGGATTGAACTCACCACTTCGTCATGACGTACGAGCGATTTTGGCCATTCTTTGAAAGAATGAGCGCTTGTATATTTAGAACGCTTGGAGAGTCGGCGGACGAAGAATTGAGCGTAACTATTGCACACGGCGTCCGTTTTGGGCCCATAAGAACTTTTGGGAAATGTAGCGACCGTTTTCGATTGAACTCGCCACTTCGTCGTGACGTATGAGGGACTTCGGCCATTTTTTGAAAGAATGAGCACTTGCATATTTGGAACGCTTGGATTGTCGGCGTACGAAGAATTGAGCGTAACTTTTGCACACGGTGTC
Source organism: Olea europaea var. sylvestris (assembly GCF_002742605.1). Lineage (NCBI taxonomy): Eukaryota > Viridiplantae > Streptophyta > Magnoliopsida > Lamiales > Oleaceae > Olea > Olea europaea. The sequence continues at coordinate 109,841 of NW_019239868.1, forward strand.
CGTTTTGGGCCCATAAGAACTTTTGGGAAATGTAGCGACCGTTTTCGATTGAACTCGCCACTTCGTCGTGACGTATGAGGGACTTCGGCCATTTTTTGAAAGAATGAGCACTTGCATATTTGGAACGCTTGGATTGTCGGCGTACGAAGAATTGAGCGTAACTTTTGCACACGGTGTCCGTTTTGGGCCCATAAGAACTTTTTGGAAATGTAGCGACCGTTTTAGATTGAACTTAGCACTTCGTCATGACGTATGAGAGATTTTGGCCATTCTTCGAAAGAATGAGAGCTTGTATATTTGGAATGCTTAGAGAGTAGGCGGACGAAGAATTGAGCGTAACTGTTGCACATGGTGTCTGTTTTGGGCCCATAAGAACTTTTTCGTAATGTAGCGACCGTCATGGATTGAACTCACCACTTCGTTGTGACGTATGATGGATTTCAGCCATTTTTCAAAAGAATGAGAAATTGCATATTTGGAAGGCTTGGACAATCGGCGTACGTAGAATTGAGCATAACTTTTGAACAGGGTGTCCGTTTTGGGCCCATAAGTACTTTTTGGAAATGTAGCGACCATTTTGGATTGAACTCACCACTTCGTCGTGACGTACGAGGGATTTTGGCCATTCTTCGAAAGAATGAGCGCTTGTATATTTAGAATGCTTGGAGAGTCGACGGACGAAGAACTGAGCGTAACTTTTGCACAAGGTGTCCGTTTTGGGCCCATAAGTTCTTTTTGGAAATGTGGCGACCGTTTTAGATTGAACTCACCACTTCGTCGTGACGTACGAGGGATTTTGGCCATTCTTCGAAAGAATGAGCGCTTGTATATTTAGAACGCTTGGAGAGTCGGCGGACGAAGAATTGAGCGTAACTTTTGCACACGGCGTCCGTTTTGGGCCCATAAGAACTTTTTAGAAATGTAGCGACCGTTTTGAATTGAACTCACCACTTCATCGTGACGTATGAGGGATTTTGGCCATTCTTCGAGAGAATGAGCGCTTGTATAATTAGAACGCTTGGAGAGTCGGCGGACGAAGAATTGAGCGTAACTATTGCACACGGTGTCCGTTTTGGGCCCATAAGAACTTTTGGGAAATGTAGCGACCATTTTCGATTGAACTCGCCACTTCGTCGTGACGTATGAGGGACTTCGGCCATTTTTTGAAAGAATGAGCACTTGCATATTTCGAACGCTTGGATTGTCGGCGTACGAAGAATTGAGCGTAACTTTTGCACACGATGTCCGTTTTGGGCCCATAAGAACTTTTTGGAAATGTAGCGACCGTTTTAGATTGAACTTAGCACTTCGTCATGACGTATGAGAGATTTTGGCCATTCTTCGAAAGAATGAGAGCTTGTATATTTAGAAAGCTTAGAGAGTCGGCGGACGAAGAATTGAGCGTAACTGTTGCATATGGTGTCCGTTTAGGGCACATAAGAACTTTTTCGTAATGTAGCGACCGTTATGGATTGAACTCACCACTTCGTTGTGACGTATGATGGATTTCAGCCATTTTTCAAAAGAATGAGAAATTGCATATTTGGAAGGCTTGGACAATCGGTGTACGTAGAATTGAGCATAACTTTTGAACAGGGTGTCCGTTTTGGGCCCATAAGTACTTTTTGGAAATGTAGCGACCATTTTGGATTGACCTCCCCACTTCGTCGTGACGTACGAGGGATTTTGGCCATTCTTTGAAAGAATGAGCGCTTGTATATTTAGAACGCTTGGAGAGTCGGCGGACGAAGAATTGAGCGTAACTTTTGCACACGGCGTCCGTTTTGGGCCCATAAGAACTTTTTAGAAATGTAGCGACCGTTTTGAATTGAACTCACCACTTCATCGTGACGTACGAGGGATTTTGGCCATTCTTCGAAAGAATGAGCGCTTGTATATTTAGAATGCTTGGAGAATCGACGGACGAAGAATTGAGTTTAACTTTTGCAAACGGTGTCCGCTTTGGGCCTATTAGAACTTTTTGGAAATGTAGCGACCGTTTTGGATTGAACTCACCACTTCGTCGTGACGTACGAGGGATTTTGGCCATTCTTTGAAAGAATGAGCGCTTGTATATTTAGAACGCTTGGAGAGTCGGCGGACGAAGAATTGAGCGTAACTTTTGCACACGGCGTCCGTTTTGGGCCCATAAGAACTTTTTAGAAATGTAGCGACCGTTTTGAATTGAACTCACCACTTCATCGTGACGTACGAGGGATTTTGGCCATTCTTCGAAAGAATGAGCGCTTGTATATTTAGAATGCTTGGAGAATCGACGGACGAAGAATTGAGTTTAACTTTTGCAAACGGTGTCCGCTTTGGGCCTATTAGAACTTTTTGGAAATGTAGCGACCGTTTTGGATTGAACTCACCACTTCGTCGTGACGTACGAGGGATTTTGGCCATTCTTTGAAAGAATGAGCGCTTGTATATTTAGAACGCTTGGAGAGTCGGCGGACGAAGAATTGAGCGTAACTTTTGCACACGGCGTCCGTTTTGGGCCCATAAGAACTTTTTAGAAATGTAGCGACCGTTTTGAATTGAACTCACCACTTCATCGTGACGTACGAGGGATTTTGGCCATTCTTCGAAAGAATGAGCGCTTGTATATTTAGAATGCTTGGAGAATCGACGGACGAAGAATTGAGTTTAACTTTTGCAAACGGTGTCCGCTTTGGGCCTATTAGAACTTTTTGGAAATGTAGCGACCGTTTTGGATTGAACTCACCACTTCGTCGTGACGTACGAGGGATTTTGGCCATTCTTTGAAAGAATGAGCGCTTGTATATTTAGAACGCTTGGAGAGTCGGCGGACGAAGAATTGAGCGTAACTTTTGCACACGGCGTCCGTTTTGGGCCCATAAGAACTTTTTAGAAATGTAGCGACCGTTTTGAATTGAACTCACCACTTCATCGTGACGTACGAGGGATTTTGGCCATTCTTCGAAAGAATGAGCGCTTGTATATTTAGAATGCTTGGAGAATCGACGGACGAAGAATTGAGTTTAACTTTTGCAAACGGTGTCCGCTTTGGGCCTATTAGAACTTTTTGGAAATGTAGCGACCGTTTTGGATTGAACTCACCACTTCGTCGTGACGTACGAGGGATTTTGGCCATTCTTTGAAAGAATGAGCGCTTGTATATTTAGAACGCTTGGAGAGTCGGCGGACGAAGAATTGAGCGTAACTTTTGCACACGGCGTCCGTTTTGGGCCCATAAGAACTTTTTAGAAATGTAGCGACCGTTTTGAATTGAACTCACCACTTCATCGTGACGTACGAGGGATTTTGGCCATTCTTCGAAAGAATGAGCGCTTGTATATTTAGAATGCTTGGAGAATCGACGGACGAAGAATTGAGTTTAACTTTTGCAAACGGTGTCCGCTTTGGGCCTATTAGAACTTTTTGGAAATGTAGCGACCGTTTTGGATTGAACTCACCACTTCGTCGTGACGTACGAGGGATTTTGGCCATTCTTTGAAAGAATGAGCGCTTGTATATTTAGAACGCTTGGAGAGTCGGCGGACGAAGAATTGAGCGTAACTTTTGCACACGGCGTCCGTTTTGGGCCCATAAGAACTTTTTAGAAATGTAGCGACCGTTTTGAATTGAACTCACCACTTCATCGTGACGTACGAGGGATTTTGGCCATTCTTCGAAAGAATGAGCGCTTGTATATTTAGAATGCTTGGAGAATCGACGGACGAAGAATTGAGTTTAACTTTTGCAAACGGTGTCCGCTTTGGGCCTATTAGAACTTTTTGGAAATGTAGCGACCGTTTTGGATTGAACTCACCACTTCGTCGTGACGTACGAGGGATTTTGGCCATTCTTTGAAAGAATGAGCGCTTGTATATTTAGAACGCTTGGAGAGTCGGCGGACGAAGAATTGAGCGTAACTTTTGCACACGGCGTCCGTTTTGGGCCCATAAGAACTTTTTAGAAATGTAGCGACCGTTTTGAATTGAACTCACCACTTCATCGTGACGTACGAGGGATTTTGGCCATTCTTCGAAAGAATGAGCGCTTGTATATTTAGAATGCTTGGAGAATCGACGGACGAAGAATTGAGTTTAACTTTTGCAAACGGTGTCCGCTTTGGGCCTATTAGAACTTTTTGGAAATGTAGCGACCGTTTTGGATTGAACTCACCACTTCGTCGTGACGTACGAGGGATTTTGGCCATTCTTTGAAAGAATGAGCGCTTGTATATTTAGAACGCTTGGAGAGTCGGCGGACGAAGAATTGAGCGTAACTTTTGCACACGGCGTCCGTTTTGGGCCCATAAGAACTTTTTAGAAATGTAGCGACCGTTTTGAATTGAACTCACCACTTCATCGTGACGTACGAGGGATTTTGGCCATTCTTCGAAAGAATGAGCGCTTGTATATTTAGAATGCTTGGAGAATCGACGGACGAAGAATTGAGTTTAACTTTTGCAAACGGTGTCCGCTTTGGGCCTATTAGAACTTTTTGGAAATGTAGCGACCGTTTTGGATTGAACTCACCACTTCGTCGTGACGTACGAGGGATTTTGGCCATTCTTTGAAAGAATGAGCGCTTGTATATTTAGAACGCTTGGAGAGTCGGCGGACGAAGAATTGAGCGTAACTTTTGCACACGGCGTCCGTTTTGGGCCCATAAGAACTTTTTAGAAATGTAGCGACCGTTTTGAATTGAACTCACCACTTCATCGTGACGTACGAGGGATTTTGGCCATTCTTCGAAAGAATGAGCGCTTGTATATTTAGAATGCTTGGAGAATCGACGGACGAAGAATTGAGTTTAACTTTTGCAAACGGTGTCCGCTTTGGGCCTATTAGAACTTTTTGGAAATGTAGCGACCGTTTTGGATTGAACTCACCACTTCGTCGTGACGTACGAGGGATTTTGGCCATTCTTTGAAAGAATGAGCGCTTGTATATTTAGAACGCTTGGAGAGTCGGCGGACGAAGAATTGAGCGTAACTTTTGCACACGGCGTCCGTTTTGGGCCCATAAGAACTTTTTAGAAATGTAGCGACCGTTTTGAATTGAACTCACCACTTCATCGTGACGTACGAGGGATTTTGGCCATTCTTCGAAAGAATGAGCGCTTGTATATTTAGAACGCTTGGAGAGTCGGCGGACGAAGAATTGAGCGTAACTTTTGCACACGGTGTCCGTTTTGGGCCCATAAGAACTTTTTGGAAATGTAGCGACCGTTTTAGATTGAACTTAGCACTTCGTCATGACGTATGTGAGATTTTGGCCATTCTTCGAAAGAATGAGAGCTTGTATATTTAGAAAGCTTAGAGAGTCGGCGGACGAAGAATTGAGTGTAACTATTGCATATGGTGTCCGTTTAGGGCCCATAAGAACTTTTTCGTAATGTAGCGACCGTTATGGATTGAACTCACCACTTCGTCGTGACGTACTAGGGATTTTGGCTATTCTTCGAAAGAATGAGCACTTGTATATTTAGAATGCTTAGAGAATCGACGGACGAAGAATTGGGTTTAACTTTTGCAAACGATGTCCGCTTTGGGCCTATTAGAACTTTTTGGAAATGTAGCGACCGTTTTGGATTGAACTCACCACTTTGTCGTGACGTACGAGGGATTTTGGCCATTCTTTGAAAGAATGAGCGCTTGTATATTTAGAATGCTTGGAGAGTCGGCGGACGAAGAATTGAGCGTAACTTTTGCACACGGTATCCGTTTTGGGCCCATAAGAACTTTTTGGAAATGTAGCGACCGTTTTGGATTGAACTCACCACTTCGTCGTGACGTATGAGGGACTTCGGCCATTTTTTGAAAGAATGAGCACTTGCATATTTGGAACGCTTGGATTCTCGGCGTACGAAGAATTGTGCGTAACTTTTGCACATGGTGTCCGTTTTGGGCCCATAAGAACTTTTTGGAAATGTAGCGACCGTTTTGGATTGAACTCACCACTTCGTCGTGACGTATGAGGGACTTCGGCCATTTTTTGAAAGAATGAGCACTTGCATATTTGGAACGCTTGGATTGTCGGCGTACGAAGAATTGTGCGTAACTTTTGCACATGGTGTCCGTTTTGGGCCCATAAGAACTTTTTGGAAATGTAACGACCGTTTTAGATTGAACTCAGCACTTCATCATGACGTATGAGAGATTTTGGCCATTCTTCAAAAGAATGAGAGCTTGTATATTTAGAATGCTTAGAGAGTCGGCGGACGAAGAATTGCGCGTAACTATTGCACACGGCGTCCGTTTTGGGCCCATAAGAACTTTTTCGTAATGTTGCGACCGTTATTGATTGAACTCACCACTTCGTTGCGACGTATGAGGGATTTCGGCCATTTTTCAAACGAACGAGCAATTGCATATTTGGAAGGCTTGGACAATCGGTGTACGTAGAATTGAGCATAACTTTTGAACACGGTGTCCGTTTTGGGCCCATAAGTACTTTTTGGAAATGTAGCGGCCATTTTGGATTGAACTCACCACTTCGTCGTGACGTACGAGGGATTTTGGCCATTCTTCGAAAGAATGAGCGCTTGTATATTTAGAACGCTTGGAGAGTCGACGGACGAAGAATTGAGCGTAACTTTTGCACACGGTGTCCGTTTTGGGCCCATAAGTACTTTTTGGAAATGTAGCGGCCATTTTGGATTGAACTCACCACTTCGTCGTGACGTACGAGGGATTTTGGCCATTCTTCGAAAGAATGAGCGCTTGTATATTTAGAACGCTTGGAGAGTCGACGGACGAAGAATTGAGCGTAACTTTTGCACACGGTGTCCGTTTTGGGCCCATAAGTACTTTTTGGAAATGTAGCGGCCATTTTGGATTGAACTCACCACTTCGTCGTGACGTACGAGGGATTTTGGCCATTCTTCGAAAGAATGAGCGCTTGTATATTTAGAACGCTTGGAGAGTCGACGGACGAAGAATTGAGCGTAACTTTTGCACACGGTGTCCGTTTTGGGCCCATAAGTACTTTTTGGAAATGTAGTTACCGTTTTGGATTGAACTCACAACTTCATCGTGACGTACTAGGGATTTTGGCTATTCTTCGAAAGAATGAGCACTTGTATATTTAGAATGCTATGAGAATCGACGGACGAAGAATTGGGTTTAACTTTTGCAAACGGTGTCCGCTTTGGGCCTATTAGAACTTTTTGGAAATGTAGCGACCGTTTTGGATTGAACTCACCACTTCGTCGTGACGTACGAGGGATTTTGGCCATTCTTCG
>NW_019239869.1:0-1805 GCF_002742605.1 Olea europaea var. sylvestris
TTTTTTTTTTTTTTTTACTGTAAACAATACAGGTTATTCCAATGCCACCAAAGAGGAAGCCACCACCCCCAAGACCTCTGAATGGTGCTATCACGCAGGCGTTTACTCAATCGAGTACGTAGCCTTCACCTACCATCTAGTCTGCACCAGCCATTGACATGTAGTTCTATAATTGTTATTTAGTTCTTACTTCAAGTGTTTTTGTTATTGACATATATTGTTCTAACACTTGCAGCATTCCCAATCTAGCATAAGCAACTTGGTCGTACTCGTGCTTAGGCACATCCCAGATAGTCAAGACCACTCATATGAAGCTCGAAATCATGTATGAAGACAGCGATGGATGACCAACTGGTCCTAATTCTAGTCGATTCATATCTAAAATAGGATCTAGTGTGAGAATATTTGCTCATCTCCAAAAGATCTTTTGGAAAGATGCGACTGAATTTAAAAAATCCCCTATTTATGAAAGGTAGCATTATTGTTTAACTTGTTTTGTTTCTTGTCCTAGTAGAACTTTTGCACATCTTTTTCTTTCTTTAAACATGTCATTGCTGAAGGAAAGAACGAAGTTAATAAAAAGTTAATATACCAGGTATCAAAATGAAAGGTTCTCTAAATGATTAGAAGTCAATATCTTAATTTAAAATATTGGATGTTTGCAAATGTTCATTGACATGTACGCATATCTTGAATGATATGAATTGCTGGCATTTTAATTTTGGTTGCTTGGAGTAACAACTTCATATTCCAATATATTTGTGTGAATTTTGTGCTCGTCATTGTATTTTCACTCATGCTATGTTGCTATATATAGGTTATTTTTTATGTACAATATGATAAATATGCCACTCTCAAAGAGTTCATGGAGAAATCAATGGCCACTTCCTTGAAGGAGTTTCGATATGAGCTGTACACACATTACAAGAAGTTTCTAGACCAACCAATGGCTCATAGGAAAGCTAATAAGCCTAAAGAAATCCGACATCAGGTTGATTGGGATTATTTAAGTGACTATTGGGAAAGTGAGTGGTTTCAAGTGCATTTATATATAGTATAACTTCCATTTATGTTCATTGGTTAACTTATTAGTTCATTGACTATTTTTGTTCTGTTAATTGGACATTATAGAAAAGATCCAAGGTAGCAATTGACAATAGATCCCGACAAGAATTTACCCATTTTTCTGGTTCTAGATCATTTATTCAATGTCATGCTATGGGGGGTAAGTAAGAAGGAATATATTCATCTCTATTAGGAAACAATTTCAGTTCAATTCAATTTTATTCTTATTTCTTCTAATAGGATAATGGAACTAAATGACTAGACAGAATTCAGCCATGGAACAACACACATTACAAGGATACAAAAGGCTGGATCCAAAGGCTGAATCCATCCTGTGGCTGAGGAGAAATATGTAATAAACAAATACTCTAAGTTTATTATTACTTAATGGAATAAAAATTTACTACCTTATGTGTGTTAAAACTTTTCTATTGTCATGTAGAAAGAGATGGTAGACATACAAACAACACAATAGGCACATGTTGTGGGAGAGGAGACTGAGAGCCAAATAGTACAGCTCACTTCTAATGACATTGCGACTTGGGTCTTTGGAACTACTTCTTGCTACTATAGGGTTTTAGGCAGGGATCCAAAGATTTCACATGCTACATCTCGTGTAAACATGACTCAACTAGAGAATGCCCAGCTTCGCCAAGTGGTGCATAATTTGTAGAGCCAAAATGAGCGTATACTCGCCTTGTTAAAAGAGATTATGCAAGGTGCCACCACTAGAATAGGCA
>NW_019239870.1:0-1805 GCF_002742605.1 Olea europaea var. sylvestris
AAGCGGTGAGTTCAATCCAAAACGGTCGCTACATTTTCGAAAAGTACTTATGGGCGCAAAACGAACGTCGTATACAGAAGTTATGCTTAATTCCTCGAACGTCGACAATCCAAGCGTTCTAAATGTGCAAGTGCTCATTCTTTCAAAAAATTGGCGAAAACCCTCATCCATCTCGACGAAGTAGTGAGTTCAATCCAAAACGGTCGCTATATTTCAAAAAAGTACTTATGGGCCAAAACGGACACCGTATGCAAAAGTTATGCTCAATTCTTCGAACGCTCGACAACCCAAGCGCTAAAAATTTGCAAGTGTTCATTCTTTCAATAAATTGCCAAAATCCCTCATACGTCAAGACGAAGCGGTGAGTTCAATCCAAAATGGGCGTTATGGCAAAAAACAAAAAGAAAACAAAAGGAGAAATTTGTCCAATAGTAACAAATGGTGCCTCCACAGGTTGACACCCAATCCAACCTAGTAGTAAGCGATCCGCCAAAAGCGACCAAAATATTCCTTGGTGAATCGGGCGAAAACTTGAACTACGTACATACATATTTTTAAAAAAACGTAAAGCCAACGGTCGCTACATTTTCGAAAAGTCCTTATGGGCCCAAAACGAACGCCGTATGCAAAAGTTACGCTCAATTCTTTGAACGCCGACAATCGAAGCGTTCTAAACATGCAAGTGCTCATTCTTTTGAAAAATGGGAGAAACCCCTCATACGTCACGACGAAGTGCTGAGTTCAATCCAAAACGGTCCATACATTTCCAAAAAGTATTTATGGGCCCGAAACGGACACTTTATGCAAAAGTTACGCTTAATTCTACGAACGTCGACAATCGACGCATTCCAAATACGCAAGTGCTCATTCTTTTGAAAAATGGCCGAAATCCCTCATACGTCACGACGAAGTGGTGAATTCAATCCAAAACGGTCGCCGCAAAAGTTACGCTCAATTCTTCTAACGTCGACAATCCAAGCATTCCAAATATGCAAGTGCTCATTCTTTCGAAAAATGAGCAATATCCCTCATACGTCATGATGAAGCGGTGAGTTCAATCCAAAACGGTCGCTACATTTCCGAAAAGTACTTATGGGCCCAAAACGAACGCCGTATGCAAAAGTTACGCTCAAATCTTCGAACGTCGACAATCCAAGCGTTCTAAATATGCAAGTGCTCATTCTTTCGAAAAATGGGCAAAATCCCTCATACGTCATGACGAAGTGGTGAGTTCAATCCAAAATGGTCTCTACATTTCCAAAAAGCACTTATGGGCCCGAAACGGACATCGTATGCAAAAGTTACGCTCAATTCTTCGAACGCCGACAATCCAAGCGTTCCAAATATGCGAGTGCTCATTTTTTTCGAAAAATGGGCGAAATCCCTCATACGTCACGATGAAGTGATGAGTTCAATCCAAAATGGTCGCTACATTTCAGAAAAGTACTTATGGGCCCAAAACGGACGCCGCATGCAAAAGTTACGCTCAATTCTTCGAACGTCGATAATCCAAGCATTCGAAATATGCGAGTGCTCGTTATTTAAAAAAATGGGTAAAATCCCCCGTACGTCACAACTAAGCGGTGAGTTCAATCCAAAACGGTCGCTACATTTCAGAAAAGTGCTTATGGACCCAAAACAGACACCGTATCCGAATGTTACGCTCAATTCTTTGAACGTCGACAATCCAAGCGTTCCAAATATGCAACTGCTTATTCTTTTGAAAAATGGGTGAAATCCCTCATACGTCACGGCGAAGTGGTGATTTCAATCCAAAACGGTAGCAACATTTCAGAAAAGTACTT
>NW_019239871.1:0-1805 GCF_002742605.1 Olea europaea var. sylvestris
CGCGACGGTGTCAGAATGGGCTCAAATTTGGTTGGTTGACGGGGAGCAAAAATCGCGACGGGGGCAATTTCGTCATTTTTCGCAACGATGTCGGAATGTGCTAAAATTTGCCTGGTTGATCGGAAACAAAATCGGCCCCAGGGACAATTTAGTCATTTTTCGAGACGGTGTCGGAATGGGCTAAAATTTTACAGGTTGATCGGAAACAAAAACCGTGCCAGGGGCAATTTCGTCATTTTTCGCGACGGTGTCGGAATGGGCTTAAATTTGACAGGTTGATCGGAAACAAAAGTCGGGCCGGAGGCAATTTCGTCAATTTTCGCGAAGGTGTCGGAATGGGCTCAAATTTGACAGGTTGATCGGAAACAAATATCTCGTCGGGGGCAATTTCGTTATTTTTCGCGACCGTGTCGGAGTGGGCTAAAATTTTACTGGTTGATCGGAAACAAAAATCGGGCCAGGGGCAATTTTGTCATTTTCCGCGACGGTGTCGGAAAGGGCTAAAATATGACAGGTTGATCGGAAACAAAAATCGCGCTAGGGGAAATTTCGTCATTTTTCGCGACGGTGTCGGAATGGGCTCAAATTTACAGGATGATCGGAAAAAAAAACCTTGCCAGGGGGAATTTCGTCATTTTTCGCGACGGTGTCGGAATGGGCTCAAATTTACAGGATGATCGGAAAAAAAAACCTTGCCAGGGGGAATTTCGTCATTTTTCGCGACGGTGTCGGAATGGGCTCAAATTTACAGGATGATCGGAAAAAAAAACCTTGCCAGGGGGAATTTCGTCATTTTTCGCGACGGTGTCGGAATGGGCAGAAATTTGACAGGTTGATCGGAAACAAAAACTGCGCCAGGGGCAATTTCGTCATTTTTCGCGACGGTGTCGGAATGGGCTCAAATTTACAGGATGATCGGAAAAAAAAACCTTGCCAGGGGTAATTTCGTCATTTTTCGCGACGGTGTCGAAATGGGCTAAAATTTCACAGGTCGATCGGAAACAAAAATCGCGCCGGGGGCAATTTCGTCATTTTTCGCGACGGTGTCGGAATGGGCTAAAATTTGAAGGTTGATCGGAAACAAAAACCGCGCCGGGGGCAATTTCGTCATTTTTCGCGACGGTGTCGGAATGGGCTAAAATTCTGCAGATTGATGGGAAACGAAAATTGCGCCGGGGGAAATTTCTTCATTTTTCGTGACGGTGTCAGAATGGGCAGAAATTTGACAGGTTGATCGGAAACAAAAATCGCGCCGAGGGCAATTTCGTCATTTTTCGCGACGGTGTCAGAATGGGCAGAAATTTGACAGGTTGATCGGAAACAAAAATCGCGCCGAGGGCAATTTCGTCATTTTTCGCGACGGTGTCAGAATGGGCAGAAATTTGACAGGTTGATCGGAAACAAAAATCGCGCCGAGGGCAATTTCGTCATTTTTCGCGACGGTGTCAGAATGGGCAGAAATTTGACAGGTTGATCGGAAACAAAAATCGCGCCGAGGGCAATTTCGTCATTTTTCGCGACGGTGTCGGAATGGGCTAAAATTCTGCAGGTTGATGGGAAACGAAAATTGCGCCGGGGGAAATTTCTTCATTTTTCGCGACGGTGTCAGAATGGGAAGAAATTTGACAGGTTGATCAGAAACAAAAATCGCTCCGAGGGCAATTTCGTCATTTTTCGCGACGGTGTCGAAATGGGCTAAAATTTGACTGGTTGATCGGAAACAAAAACCGCGCTAGGGGTAATTTCGTCATTTTTCGCGACGGTGTCGGAATGGGCTAAAATTTGACAGGTTGATCGGAAACAAA
>NW_019239872.1:0-1805 GCF_002742605.1 Olea europaea var. sylvestris
TTGGGCTCAAATTCGACAGGTTGATCGGAAACAAAAATCGGCCAGAGGCAATTTCGTAATTTTTCGCGGCGGAGTCAGAATGGGCTCAAATTTGACAGGTTGATCCGTAAAAAAATCGCGCCAGGGGCAACTTCGTCATTTTTCACAACGGTGTCGGAATTGGCTCAAATTTGACAGATTGTTCGGAAACAAAAATCGATCCGGGGAGAATTTCATAATTTTTCGCGACGGAGTCGGAAAGGGCTTAAATTTGACAGGTTGATCTTGAACAAAAATCGCGCCAGGGGCCATTTCGTCATTTTTCGCGACTGTATCGGAATGTGCTCAAATTTTGACAGGTTGATGGGAAACAAAAATCGAGCTGAGGCCAATTTAGTCATTTTTCGCGACGGAGTCGGAATGGGCTCAAATTTGATAGGTTGATCGGGAACAAAAATCTCGTCGGGGGCAATTTCGTTATTTTTCGCGACGGAGTCGGAATGGGCTCAAATTTGACAGGTTGATCGAAAACAAAAACCACGCCAGGGGCAATTTCATCATTTTTACGAAGGTGTCCGAATGGGCTCAAATTTGAAAGGTTGATCGGAAACAAAAATCAATCCGGGGGGAATTTCATCATTTTTCGAGATGGAGTCGGAATGGGCTCAAATTTGACAGGTTGATCGGCAACAAAAATCTCACCGGGGGCAATTTCGTCATTTTTAGCGACGGCGTCGGAATGGGCTCAAATTTGACAGGTTGATCGGAAATAAAAATCGGGCCAGGGGCAATTTCGTCATTTTTCGCGACGGAGTCGGATTGGGCTTAAATTCGACAGGTTGATCGGGTACATAAATCGCGCCGAGGCCAATATCGTCATTTTTCGCGACGGAGTCGGAATGGGCTCAAATTTGATAGATTGATCGGGAACAAAAATCTTGTCAGGGCCAATTTCGTCATTTTTCTTGACGGTGTCGGAATGGGCTCAAATTTGACAGGTTGATCGGACACCAAAATCGCTCCGGGGGCAATTTCGTCATTTTTCGCGATCGAGTCGGAATGGGCTCAAATTCGATAGGTTGATCATAAACAAAAATCGATCCAGGGTGAATTTCGTCATTTTTCGCGATGGAGTCGGAATGGGCTCAAATTTGACAGGTTGATCGGAAACAAAAATCACGCCGGGGGCAATTTCGTCATTTTTACGAAGGAGTCCGAATGGGCTCAAATTTGTCAGGTTGAACGGAAACAGAAATCGATCAGGGGGCGATTTCGTCATTTTTCGCGAAGGAATTGGAATGGGCTCAAATTTGACAGGTTGATCGGAAACAAAAAATCGCAGCAGGGGCGATTTCGTCATTTTTCGCGATCGAATCGGAATGGGCACAAATTTGACCGGTAGATAGGGAACAAAAATCGGCCCACGGGCAATTTCGTCATTTTTCTTGACGGTGTCGGAATGGGCTCAAATTTGATAGGTTGATCGGGAACAAAAATCACGCCTGGGGCAATTTCATCATTTTTCGCGACGGTGTCGAAATTGGCTCAAATTTGACAGATTGATCGAAAACAAAAATCGATCCGGGGGGAATTTCGTCATTTTTTGCGACGGAGACGAAATGGGCTCAAATTTGACAGGTTGATCAGGAACAAAAATCGCGCCAGGGGTAATTTCGTCATTTTTCGCGACTCTATCGTAATGGCCTCAAATTTGATAATTTGATCGGAAACAAAAATCGCACTAGGGGCAATTTCGTCATTTTTCGTTATGATGTCCGAATGGGCCCAAATTTGACAGGTTGATCGGAAACAAAAATCGCGCCGAG
>NW_019239873.1:0-1805 GCF_002742605.1 Olea europaea var. sylvestris
ATCAAAACATTGCATTAGAATGACTTTTAATGCACAAAAATTGTTTGTAATGCATAGAAGGATTTTGAGTTTAAGCATTCATTACCAGATATCAAAGTGTTAGCACCCTTACACTTTATCTAAAATATCAAGTCTTTGAAAATGCTCCAAATTTTGGCTCCTAAGTTCTCGAATGTATGACTTTGATTCTAACCTCCTCGATGAGTCCGATTTCTGGTGATAACTTTTGATCTTTTGACGACCATCGATCAATTTTTCATTACATGCTTTGAAAAACTATAATCACTTGAACTCAACTTGTAAGTAAATAAGATTAACTCGTGTCAACGCCTATGAATTAATTCTAGAGGATTTAAGTTATTTTCAAAAAAATGAAATGTTGTTTTTGCCGACTTAGTTTCTGTATAAGATTTACATCGATAGTTTTGATTAAATAAAACAAAAGGTAATAATTCTAAACTTACTAGTTTTTGTAAAGTATTGACATTAACATGTCATAATCTATTAGGCCATAAATTAGAAGACTCAAGTAAATAGAAAATTTATTTTTATTAATTTATGTTATGCTATTTTTTGGTGAGTACAAATTCATCAGACTCATATACTAGCTTAAACCCTTTTTACTTAGCAAAGCTCTACATTCCAAATTTTTGCGAATGTCTGAAATTTGCAACACATTGTTCAAGGTTACTTCTTTATCTGATGTCATCTTTAACACTACTTTACCCAGACTAACAACTTTTGATGTTCTTGAGTTGCCGATAAACATTTGTCATCCATTGGTAGGAGTGTAAAATGAAAACATCTCCTTATCATCACAAACGTAACAAACAACACTAGTCTTTATGAAGTTTTCTCTCATATTGTCCACCATGTTTACCTCAAATACAACGGCTCAGAGCATCAGCTCAGATATGCCGTTAGACAAATTGTCTTCCTCAATTAAGTACAGTCGATCCTTTTTGTTAATCCATTATTGTCGATAGTATTTAGCAATATGACCTAGCTTATTGCAATTATAACATTCTTCTTTGAGTTTTCTTGGGCTTGTCATTACTGGTGTGCTTTCTTTTTTTGCTAGTATTTGGCTCCATCAAATCGACTTCTTTGTCTCAAAATTTTGATTGTGTTTCTCATTCTTCAATCTTATAGTAAGATCTTCAATTCTCACTTCCTCATGTTTGTGTTTCAGGTAGTTTTTGAAGTCTTTCTACATTAGTGGTAATTTCTTGGTAATTGCAGCAACCTAAAATGACTTGTCGAGCTTCATTCCTTCGGCATGTATCTAGTGTAGCATATTATTTGACCATTGGATTTGATTCATCATTGTTTAAGAATGTACCATTTTGAAGTCTAGGAATTTACCAACAATGAATTTCTTTACTATGACATCATTTGTTTTGTACTTCTTGTCAAATGATTCCCAAAATTGTTTGGCTATCTTGATCGAACTACATAAACTGTATAATTCATTGTCAATGTATTTGAGAATGTAATTTTTGCATAAGAAGTCACTCCATGCATCGAACGCTGCTCGTCTTTGAGGATTTGCTTCCTCCTCATCAACTGCTGGGGCATATTCACTCGAGTATTTCGCCAAATTCAAAGTTTTTAAATAGAAGAACATCTTTTTCTCCATCTCTTAAAATTCACTCTCGTGAATTTTTCTAGCTTTTCTCCCTGAGCGTTGCTAGGGATTATAATTGATGTAGAATTACTTGTAATGATCTAATATTTCAAAATATAAACTAACACATACATACCAATAATCGTCTTAAGATTGTTGAGAAATTAACACGTAATAT
>NW_019239874.1:0-1805 GCF_002742605.1 Olea europaea var. sylvestris
CATGGCAGTACGATAGGAAAGCAATGCATGATGGGTACAAAAATAAGTACAGCTTTATAAAAGATGGGAGGTCTATCTCTCTTGCGCCATTAACACCAACACAAGTATATGAGGACAAAGTTTAACTGAAAAATGAAGAAGAAGCGAGAGTGAAAGAGTTAGAGAAACAGAGAGAAAAAGAGTGAGGTGGTCAATAGAGAGGAAAAAATAGTGGGGCCACATGAGAGAAAAGAAAGAGAGTCTTCCGAGATGAGAGAAAAGCCAAAACAAAATTTATTTGTGAGAGAGAGTGAGTTGAAAAAGGCAATTGTTGAGAGACAACAAATGATATTATTGGTTTACAAGGAGCCACTCCTCAACTTTGAAGAGCATACACATCCCTCCCTAATTTGGTTATTTCTTTATTGCAAGAATTTGACAATGTATTTCCGGAGGACGTGCCTAGTGGGTTACCACCCATTAGAGGAATTGAGCATCAGATTGATTTCATACCTGGTGTTGTCATTCTGAACCGACCAACTTGTCGGAGTAGTCCAGAAGAGACAAAGGAGCTTCAGAGGCAAGATGAGGAATTGATAAGCAAGGGATATGTAAGGGAAAGAAATGGGAATACCTGTGTTGCTGGTGCCAAAGAAAGATGGGTCTTGGAGAATGTACGTGAATTGCAGAGTCATCAACAACATCACGGTAAAATATCGTCACCCAATTCCTAGGCTAGATGATTTGTTAGATGAGCCACATGATGCATGTTTGTTTAGTAAAATTGACCTTAAAAGTGGATATCGTCAAATTCGCATGAGGGAGGGTGATGAATGGAAAACGGCTTTTAAAACTAAATATGAGTTGTATGAATGATTAGTCGTGCCGTTTGGACTCACAAATGCACCAAGCACTTTTATGCAATTAATGAATCATGTTTTGTGTGCTTTCATTGGAAAATTTGTTGTAGTTTATTTTGACGACATTTTAATCTATAGCAAGAGTCTTGATGAGCATGTGGAACATCTAAAATGTGTGCTTGTGGTTTTAAGAAATGAACAATTTTATGCCAATTTTAAAAAGTGTACATTTTGCATAGATATGGTTGTATTCTTAGGTTTTGTGGTTAGTGCTAATGGTGTAGAGATAGATGAAGAGAAAATAAAAGCTATTAAGAAGTGACCAACACCTAAAAACATAACCGAGATTCGAAGTTTTCATGGATTGGCTAGTTTTTATAGGTGTTTTGTTAGAGATTTTAGCACAACCACCACACCCTTAACTGAAATTGTCAAGAAAAATGTAGGATTTCATTGGGGGTTAGAGCAAGAACATGCATTCGACACTATCAAAGATTTTTTTGTGTAAAGCACCAGTTTTAGCACTTCCTAACTTTGACAAAACTTTCGAGATTGAGTGTGATGCATCAGGAATAGGTATAGGAGTAGTCTTAATGCAGGATAAGAGACCTATAGCATACTTTAGTGAAAAGCTAAGTGGTGCAGCTCTCAATTATCCTACATACAACAAGGAACTCCATTCACTTGTTCGAGCTTTGGAAACATGACAGCATTACCTATAGCCGAAGGAGTTTGTAATTCATTTAGATCATGAGTCACTGAAACATTTGAGGGTCAAGGTAAGTTGAACAAACGACATGCACGCTGGATGGAATTCATCGAAACTTTTTCGTATGTCATCCGTTACAAACAAGGTAAGGAAAATGTAGTAGCAGATGCATTATCGTGCAGGTATGTGCTTCTAACTATTTTAAGTGCAAAATTGCTTGGTTTTGAGTATATTAAGGACATGTATGTTACTGATTC
>NW_019239875.1:0-1805 GCF_002742605.1 Olea europaea var. sylvestris
AAGAGGTGATGTTGATCGTGGTATCTGATGTAGAGTCTAGGCCTAACGAGGAGTGGATTCTTGATTTAGCATGTTCACAGCATATGTGTTCCGATAAGAATTTATTTCAGATACATGAGGCAGTTCAGCAAGGTGAAGGTGTAATGGGAAACAACCATCTTGCCATATTGCTGGGGTCGGTCGAGTCAGATTGAGGCTGCGGGATGGAACATTTAGAACAATTGATTGGGTTCGACATGTTCCTGACCTGAAAAGGAATCTCATTTCGGTAAATACCCTGGATTCAAAAGCGTATAAATTCTCTGGAGGAGGTGGAGTCTTGAAGGTCCGAAAGGGAGTCCGAGTTGTACTGGAGGGATGGAAAAGATCCCAGTTGTACATTTTGCAAGGGAGTGTGGAACCAATTAAGAGGAGGCATTTGGACAAGTTTAGTACCGTGGTGGAAGTTTTGTTTGGTATAGTGCCTCTTGTGTTGGGCTATGAGTCGATTCAGAACACTGCTAGGGAAAGCGTTGGTGATTCTGCTTTGCCACCAATTTCAGCGGATACACCATGCTCAATTGCTGGGGTAGGACTCATCAAACGTAGGTACCGAGATGTCAGCAATGTCTGGGATGCTTCTAGACATGTTGAAGGTGACAGTTCTAGCAAAGGGTCATCTGATCAAGCATTTGATTTGGTTCTTGCTACAGGGTGTGCTTCGGCCCTGTGTGATCAACATTAATTCCTTGGTGGAATTGGGAACCTGGGGGATTGGGTTCAGGTGTCAGTTGTGGACACCAGGCAGAGGATGAGTGTTTGGTTTATATGGAGCGGTTACTGTGTAGAGGAGATTCAACTAGTTCATTTCAATGCAGACAGATTTAAAATCTAGGAGTTTTGTACATTGTACCGAAATTAGAGTCAAGGTGGAGATTGTTGAGTTTAATGACTCTAATTAGGTTAGAATTCTTGGATTGGCGTGTTTGACTTTGCTTGGAAAAAGAATCAAAGTGGAACCATGAAAGAGAAGGAAAAAGAATCCACGTGGTTTGTTTTTTGGCGTCGCGTGGATTTTTTCTTGTTTTACGAGTTTTCTCCTAATTGGACTAGGTTTTCTAACCTTTTATGACTCCACTATATTTTTGGTTATAGCCTATATATTAGAGGCACCTCTTTTCAATTTTAATTGTAACAGTTAGCTAAATAGGCTTGTATTCTCCATATTGTTCAATAAAAATATCGTTTCCTCTGCGTTAATTTTCTTTGTTCCTCTTTTACAAATTTAATCTTATTTTTTGGTGTGTGATCTAGTATACTTCAATATTGTCATTAAATCTCGTTCCTTAAAATCCAGTTTGGAATCAATGTATGTTATTGGAGTTTTCGCGCCCAACACAATCATTATATAATCCCTTTTTGGTGTCCTTGATTCTGATCAATCAAGACTCAAAACCTATTCAAGCATTCTTCTTGGTGTTCTTATTTGCACTGCCACTACAAGAAAGCTAGTTGGCATAGAGGATTCTCTCAATGATAAAAAATTCTCCTTCAATCACTAGTATTTAGGGGGAGGAGGGTTTGTTGAGGTATTAGTGGGGGGAATAGAGGTTTGGTCTGGTTTTGGAGAAGGATTTGGTGGGAGGTTTGGAGGTGGTTTTGTCGGAGAAGGAGGAGGTTTTGGTGGCGGAGGTGGTGGTAGGGGTAGATTGGATGGTGGATTTGGTGAAGGAGTTGGTGGTGGAATAGGAGGTGGTGCTGAAGGAGGGGGAAGGGGAGGTTTCGGTGGTGGTGGAGAAGGATTGGATGGAGGAGCTGGTGAAGGA
>NW_019239876.1:0-1805 GCF_002742605.1 Olea europaea var. sylvestris
GAAGTTATCATGAAATTGAAAACCACTTTTCATTGGCTCGATTCCGACCGAATTTGACAAGTAATTTCTCGAATACAAACAAACCCGAAGTTATCATGAAATAAAAATCACTTTTCATTGGCTAGATTCCAATCGAATTAGACTGGCAATTCGTCGAAAATGATCAAACCCGAAGTCATCATGAAATCAAAAACCACTTTTCATTGGCTCGATTCCAATTGAATTGAACTAGCAATTTGCAAAAGAGGAACAAACCCGATGTTAACATGAAATCAAAAGCCACTTTTCATTCTTTCAATTCCAATCAAATTGGACTAGCAATTCCCCAAAGAAGAATAAACCCGATGTTATCATGAAATCGAAAGCCATTTTCAATTGGCTCAATGCTAATTGAATTAGACTAGCGATTTGCCAAAAACAAACAAACCCGAAGTTATCACGAAATAAAAACCACTTTTCACTGACTCGATTCCAATTGAATTAGACTAGCAATTCGTCGAAAATGATCAAACCCGAAGCTATCATGAAATCAAAAACTACTTTTCATTGGCTCGATTCCAATCCAATTAGACTAACAATTCGCCAAAAATGAACAAACCCGAAGTTATCATGAAATCAAAAACCACTTTTCATTAGCTCGATTCCAGTCGATTTAGACTAGCATTTCGCATAAAATCAAAAACCACTTTTAATTGGCACAATTCCAATCGAATTGGACTAGCAATTTGTCAAAAACGATCAAACCTGTAGTTATCATGAATTCAAAAATGACTTTTTATTGGCTTGATTCCAATCGAATTAGACTAGCAATTTGTCCAAAACGAACAAACCCGAAATTATCATGAAATCAAAAACCACTTTTCATTGGCTCGATTCCAATCTAATTAGACTAGCAAATCGCCAAAAATGATCAAACATGAAGTTATCACGAAATCAAAAATCACTTTCCGTTTGCTCGATTCCAATCGATTTAGACTAGCAATTTTCGAAAACGATCAACTCCGAAGTTATCGTAAAATCAAAAACAACTTTTCATTGGCTCGATTCCAATCGAATTAGACAAGCATTTCGCAAAAATCGAACAAACCCGAAGTTATCATTAAATCAAAAATCGCTTTTCATTGGCTCGATTTCAATCGAATTAGATTAGCAATTTGCCAAAGACGAACAAACCTGATTTTATCATTGAATCAAAAAACCACTTTTCATTGGCTCGATTCCAATCGAATTAGAATAGCAATTTTTCGAAAATGATCGAACCCGAAGTTATCATGAAATCAAAAGCCACTTTTCATTGTCTCGGTTCCAATCGAATTAGACTAGCAATTTTTGAAAACGAACAAGTCCGAAGTTATCATGAAATCAAAAACCACTTTTCATTGGCTTGATTCCAATCGAATTAAACTAGCATTTCACCAAAAATGAACAAACCAAAAGTTTTCAGGAAATCAAAAACTACTTTTCATTGGCTCAATTCCAATTGAATTAGACTAGCAATTTGCCAAAGACAAACAAACCAGTTGTTATCATGAAATCAAAAACCACTTTTCATTGGCTCGATTACAATCGAATTTGACTAGCAATTTGCCAAAGATGAACAAACCCGATGTTATCTTGAAATCAAAAATCACTTTTCATTGGCTCGATTCCAATCGAATTAGACTAGCAATTTCCCGAAGACGAATAAACCAGATGTTGTCATGAAATCGAAATCCACTTTCAAATGGCTCGATTCTAATCGAATTAGACTAGCAATTCGCCAAAAATAAACAAACCCGAAGTTATCATGAAATCAAAACCACTTT
>NW_019239877.1:0-1804 GCF_002742605.1 Olea europaea var. sylvestris
TTTTGGGCCCATAAGTACTTTTTGAAATGTAGCGACCGTTTTGAATTGAACTAACCACTTCGCCGTGACGTACGAGGGATTTTAGCCATTTTTCGAAAGAATGAGCACCTGCATATTTAGAACACTTAGCGAGTCAGCGGACGAGGAATTGAGCGTAACTTTTGTACACGGTGTCCGTTTTGGGCCCATAAGTAATTTTTGGAAATGTAGCGACCGTTTTGGATTGAACTCACTACTTCGTTGTGACGTATGAGGGATTTAGGCCATTTTTCGAAAGAATGAGCACTTGAATATTTGGAACGCTTGTAGAGTCCGCGGACGAAGAATTGAGATTAACTCTTGCACACGGTGTCCGTTTTGGGCCCATAAGTACTTTTTGGAAATGAAACGCCCGTTTTGGATTGAACTCACCACTTCCTCATGACGTACGAGGGATTTTGGCCATTTTTCGAAAGAATGAGCACTTGCATATTTAGAACGCTTGGAGAGTTGACGGAGGAAGAATTGAGCATAACTTTTGCACACGGTGTCCGTTTTGGGCCGATAAGTACTTTTTGGAAATGTAGCAACCGTTTTAAATTGAACGCAGCACTTCGTCGTGACGTAAGAGGGATTTTGGCCACTTTTCGAAAGAATGAGCACTTGCATATTTGGCGCGCTTGGAGAGTCGATGTACGAAGAATTGAGCGTAACTTTTGCACACGGTGTCCGTTTTGGGCCCATAAGTACTTTTTGGAAATGTAGCGACCGTTTTGGATTGAACTCACCACTTCGTTGAGCCGTATGAGGGATTTTAGCCATTTTTCAAAAGAATGAGCACTTGCATATTTGGAACCCTTGGAGAGTCGACGTACTAAGAATTGAGTGTAACTTTTGAACACGGTGTCCTTTTTGGGCCCATAAGTACTTTTTGGAAATGTGGCGATCGTTTTGGATTGAACTCATCACTTCGCCGTGACGTACGAGGGATTTTACCCATTTTTCGAAGGAATGAGCACTTGCATATTTGGCACGCTTGGAGAGTCGGCGGACGAAGAATTGAGCGTAACTTTTGCACACGGTGTCCGTTTTGGGCCCATAAGTACTTTTGGGAAATGTAGCGACCGTTTTGGATTGAACTCCCCACCTCGTTGTGACGTACGAGGGATTTTACCCATTGTTTGAAAGAATGAGCACTTGCATATTTCGAACGTTGGAATTGTCGGCGTACGAAGAATTGAGCGTAACTTTTGCGTACGGTGTCCGTTTTGGGCCCATAAGTACTTTTGGGAAATGTAGCGACCGTTTTGGATTGAACTCCCCACCTCGTTGTGACGTACGAGGGATTTTACCCATTGTTTGAAAGAATGAGCACTTGCATATTTCGAACGTTGGAATTGTCGGCGTACGAAGAATTGAGCGTAACTTTTGCACACGGTGTCCGTGTTGGGCCCATAAGTACTTTTTGGAAATGTAGCGACTATTTTGGATTGAACTCACCACTTCATCGTGACCTACGAGGGATTTTACCCATTTTTTGAAAGAATGAGCACTTGCATATTTGGCACGCTTGGAGAGTCGGCGGACAAAGAATTGAGCGTAACTTTTGCACACGGTATCCGTTTTGGGTCCATAAGTACTTTTTGGAAATGTAGCGACTGTTTTGGATTGAACTAACTACTTCGTCGTGACGTACAAGGGATTTTGGCCATATTTCGAAAGAATGAGCACTTGCATATTTCGAACGCTTAGAGAGTCGACGGACGAAGAATTGAGCATAACTTTTGCACACGGTGTCCGTTTTGGGCCCATAAGTACTTTTTGG
>NW_019239878.1:0-1804 GCF_002742605.1 Olea europaea var. sylvestris
ATCAGTAGTTTAAAAACATAAATATTTTTTGTAGGATATTATCATATCTAAGAATAAAAACAATTAAGAATTTCCCTTTCGAGGAAGAGAGAAAATTAGAACATGTTTCAAAGAAACAAAGAGCTTCTATTATTTTTCTTTATTCTGTGTGTTTACAAGTGAAAGAATGACTTCTTATATAGGAAAGAAAAAGGAAGAAAACGCGTTTTTCAAAAGCAAAGAATCTTTGCTTTTTCAAAAACGTCAAAAAGAAAACAGTAAAAAGTTTAATTATCAAATCTTACTTTATAAAACAGTAAGATTCGTTACAAATTTTTCAAAAAGAAAACAGTAAAAAGTCTGTCTCTCGTACAATAATTTCTGATCTTTTTGAAAGCTTTGCCAAGTGTCTCTTTTCCAGTAAGTCTTTCTTTGTAGATCTTTCTTGAATCCTTATCTTGTCTCATAATTGTGTCGGCCAATGCTGTCTAAAGATGCTCCTCCATCAGTATATCCTTCTGTATTATTGTCCTCTTCTGTATTATCCTCATAATCTTCTTTAAGATCAATTTTCTTTTTGCCTTTATTTTTCTTCTTTATCTGCAACTTCTTTTTCTTTGAGGTCTTTTGTTTAACTTGTTGCTGTAATTCTTCTGTTTTATCTAACATTTCTTTCAATCTTTTTATATCTGATTGAGTAATTTGCTCTGGATCTTGTGATGATTGAAATGATTCTGGTATAAGATTAACTGGGCTTTTCTGTTTTAAATCTGTTGGACTAATTAATCTAGTAGCAGAATTTACAGTCTGCTGAGTCTGTTCTTTAATAATTTTATTTTCTATAACAGGATTTTCAGCCTGTTGAGTCTGATTAAATTGAAAAGTAGGAGAATCAACAGCCTCCTGAGTCTGTTGGGCTTTTGGTAAGTCCAAAACTATAAACGGATTTGTTAAGTCTTTACCAACTACCGTTTGAGCTGGACTAGCTATAGACTTCTTGGGCTCTATAGTGCCTGAAACTGTCTGAAAATCTGAATTTAAAATTTTTATTTTAATAATTTCTTGTTCTAGATCAGAAATCTTCTTTTGTAAAGCTAATTTTTCTTGTTGTAAAATCTGATTTGATTCATTTAAAATTTTAAAATTTCTAGTTATGCATTCACAATGTTGACAAAAATTTGAAGAAAAATCTAATGGCTGATCTGAAACATTTTTTAATGAAAGGGCTATAAAATAATTAATTCCTAAATGTTTTCTGCATTCGTCTAATGCTTCTGAAACTGAATAAAAACCTTTATATAAAGGGTTTGGAAATTTTTTTATACAATCTGATACTTCTATCCAAGTATGATAAACTCCTGGAAGTCTGCCTTGAAAAACAACATAACATTTAAATTTCTTATGATCTTGACTAAAATGCTCTGAAAGAGCATTTAAACATGCTAAAAAATATTTTTGATCTTTAGGATTCTTATTATAGGAAATCCATTGATTATCTAAAATGCATTTTTCTGATTTTGTAACTGAAATATGAGATAATGTCTTAAAGCTAATATTACTGTTTGGAAAACAAAGTAATTCTACATTACTAAATCTTAACTTGTCATGAGTCTGTGCTAAATTAGTCTGAGATAATGATGAACTTGAATTGCCAATGGCAATCCTAGCCTGGGACCTCTTGGTCTTTGCATCTGCAAATTTTAAAAGAAATAATTAATCATATTCTTTATTTTTAATTATTCTATATCTGCTATCTGATTATCACTACCTTTAATATGTTCAAAATTAATTACTAATCCAGTATTAGTAATTCTATCTATAAAAT